>NC_092629.1:34535536-34835536 GCF_039555335.1 Amphiura filiformis
AATACGTATACATACGTATGAAACTCGGGCTTCTATCATAATAAGAAATTAAAACAAAGATTTGAGATAGCCCTTATGATAAATACTGTAATTTACCACGGTCTCCTATTATTATATTGAGCTAAATGTATATATTGAACCATTTGAAGCGGTCTTCCACGGTCATCCACGGGGTATGAATAAAGAGTATACCAATCAAGACTTTATACAGTTTTCATGGCAGATCGTCACACTCAATAGGGGCTGTGGTGAATCGTGGAAGATCGATAAACAATAACTGTTATCGTGTGTATTGTTTCAATTGAATTACATGTCTTCCTCGGCAGCTTAGTGGTTAGCATCAGACGCTGTCAATACGAGATCGCGGGTTCAATTCCTGATAGCAGCATTTATTTATTTTGTATTTTTTTCTTCGATAGGTCTAGGGTAAGATTTTTTTATAATGAAAATAAACTTTTATTATTATTTCAGATGAGCAAAAAGGATAATTTATTTTATTGTTTTATGTTATTAATTAGTTTTAAAATGTTTTTGTAGGTGATCTGACCTTATATAAAAGGCTAATGGTATACGCGAGTTATAAATATGTTTAATAAGGAAATAGATATAATTATTAGGTCTTGATGATGCTGAAGCTGATGATGATGATGATGATGATGATGAAGATGATGATGATGATCATCATCATCATCATCATCATCATACTAAGCAGGAGGATTCGTTCAGTGTGCATATATCTGTAGGGGATGTACGCGTATGTGAGCTTTCATATAGAGTTAAGTGCCCTAACCTGCCCTAAGCACTAACTCTAAGTATGATATCATACTTATCGAAAGGACGATACACACACCATTTCCCTAACAAGTATGTTTTCATATTTATAGCAGAAAACCTACTTGGCGCATGCCTATATTTAATCATACTTATTTTAAAAAAAATTTTCATATTAGACTTTAAAATTTATTTTTTTTTTTCAATTGAGCACAATCTGGCAGTTGATGTTGTTGTTGCAAACTGTGCGCGCAGTAATAAAACAATAATTTGTTTTAAATATTTTGTTTTTCTGAAGTCTATAATGAAAATAAATGTTGTTTTGTGCAGTTAATATTCATATTTTCTTTTATACAGAGGATGCTTCAGTTTTGACAGGAAAAATATTTTCTTGAAAACCCTCTCACTCGGTTATTTCAAAACGGTAACCACGCTTCCCTAGAATGGGCAATAATTTAGCATTAAAATTTTTCTTATTCTAACAGCAAGCGTTTCTAGAATGAATTATGGCGAAATGTGGTGTAGGATGCGGCGGTAGCACCAGAGTTCAAAGGCTGTGATCTCCTTTAGGGTACATGCTTCACATCATAGGTGGCTAATAAGTGCCTGGATCATTCTGTTTTGACCGGTTTTGGAGGAACTTTTAGATTTGACTGATCTTGTTTCTGACAATTGCAAGAAGTCTTCGTATCTCCTGATGTGTCGTTATTCTACGTCTGTTCATTAGGTCAAGACATCAGAGACTGATTTCAATTTGAGTGTCCTATTCTGTATTCTTGGTAATGGTACTTCTGTGTCTAGTTGGCCAATTGTTCATCTCCAATTCGTCTGTAAAGTTATATATTTTGATGTTATATTGTAAGGAGTACGAAATTAGATGTTGATTAATTTTCGATCAGGGGCGTAGCCAGCTTTCTTGGTCGGGGGGGGGGGGGAACAAAGTTCCAGGGGCACAGCTGAAAAAAATTGCAGTTGCAACATGAAATTTTTGTATTTAGAGAGACTGAACATGTTTTCGAGCTTCCAAAAAAGGCTTTATTGGGGCAAAAAAGGCTTTATTGGGGCCTAGCGCGCAAACAATTTTGAATTTGACACTATTTTTGCCCATAATCGAGACAAAAATTGCTTTATCGTGACAATGTGCGCGCGCAGCGCGCAGAATTTTTTTATTTGACACTATTTTGGCCCATGATCGGGGTGAGTTTTGATGAAAAAGGGCTCCTTGCCCTTTTCTTTTCCTTTGCCCCCAGCCCCCCCGCTGGCTACGCTACTGTTTTCGATATGAAAATGACATATTCAACATACCTAACAAAGCCCTTAGTCCAATACCAATACTGCAGCTCAGACCAACAGCAAATGCACTCATCTGCAACTGCTCAATCAATTCAGGAATAAAAACACCGAAAACTTTGACAATACCGAGTTGAAAAAATGACACCAGGGTAACTGAAAACAGGATGACCCAGCTGTATCCGGAGTCAAGGTGCTGGTTTGGTCTTTTACTTGAAGACATGTTTGTGTGAGTTAAACCATTATGTATTTATTACCTGTAAAAGAAAGGGAAATTACTCTTAACACACGGCTGTTTGATGTATATAGAATTGGCTTCATTATTACCCTAAATGCAAACTATAGATGGCGCTATTTATCCTAAATCATATTTCTTTATTTGCAAGGGTTAGGTGATTAATACTGCCATTAAAACAGCTTGAATAGGCGAAACAAGCAACAAGGAAATTTTATAAACATATTTTATCAAACAATAAAAGGAACTATTTGTATTATAATTTCCAGTTACTAAATAGCGCCACCAATTTTGTCATTTTATATTCGAAAAAGCTATAAAAATAGTATAAAAGTGAATAATTTTGTAAAAGAGGGGAAATTAAAGTTGAGAATTACTCAAAAGCATCTTTATACATTAGCATGATATCACTTTTAGCTGGCCTGTTTAAGCCTAAAATTTGGTTGTACATGATGTTTTGTTTGAAAAACTAATAAATGATCCCATCAAACAACCGTGAACAGCAGAATGTGCACTTATGGCTAGGTACTTGTTTTGTACCAAAGTTTTTGGATTGGATTTCATCAATCATTATTTTATTCTGTCACTGTCCCAGCTGGATGAAATCATTTTGCAAGGACTCTACATCAGCTTGTGACTATACAGTGTGTCGAACGTCCGTTCCGCCTTATATTCCGACTTCCCCAGGAGCTTATCTCAATATGGAAGTACCCCCTCTGTTTATTTGCCTTTTGGGCTACTAGCTGCAATGAACCTTAAGGCTCATTGCAGCGAAAAAAAATATGTCGGCCGTTGTTCTAGAATTTTAGAGCTAATTTTGTATTGGCAGATTTAAAGGTCTGTAAACCTTGATTTTCAATGGAAAAACTGTAAAACAACAATAACTGAGGTTTGCAGACTTTCGGAGGTTATCGACCATAAAAAGACCAGGTGGTGTATGACGTGCAGTCCCTAAATTCAGTAAATTTTCATCGTCAACCTTGTAATTGAATGGGATTATTTTGAAATTTTAAAACGCTTGAAATATCACAAACAAATAGGCCTATGTTGATAAATAATATAAATACAAGCCAGAACCGTTGGGGTTCGATAATGAACCCCACAAAACTAACTGAGTATATGGAAAATGCCATACGGCCGGGCGGTTTCACGAGTTGCCGGCTCGATCGTGTCATCCGCCGCCTGAAAAAGACAACAACTTCAAATAAATTGCTAAGTGACATTTATATTAATCCAAAACAATACCCAGTAACAAATTAATATCAAATTAATTGTGTAAGTTTAATTTCAAGCATGTTAAAATGGTTTTCCTATGGGGGGAGGAACAGACTTATGACACACGGTATAGTTATCTTTTTATTACTAGTAAATACTACAGCCATCCTCAAAGAGTCTGCAGCTATGTTGGGCAAGTCATTTATATATAACAAGAACAACAATGGTCCTAAGACCGTGCCCTTTTGGACCCATCGATGATAACACTCTGATTCCGATTGATAAGAAGGCCACTTCAGCAAGGACCCCCTTGTTTTCCCCAATTTCTCCATTTAAAACTTAACAATCCATATATATCCCCCTCCTGGTTCAACAAATAATTTCGCGTTCCCCCTCAAAATGCCCATTCCCCCTGTCGTAAATAACGATCGCTCCCTAATGGTGTTATTATGCTTGCTTTAGCGACCCAGATTTGGCATTTTGGGAGATTTTTTTTTATAAAATCAGCCGATTTTTAGGGCCAAAATTTGACTGAAATTTTGAATAAAATTCAAAATATTTTCAAAATATGTTTGCCAAAAAAAAAAAAAAAATCTCTTTTTTTTTCAAAATTTCCAAGCTTTCGGTGATATTTTAGGGCCATTTTAGACTCCAGAAAAAAAAAATCCAGACCATACTTGAAAAGTTCACAAGGTTTTTCATCGTCTCCTAAGAATGGTTCATTCTTTTTTATACCCGGGCCTTTATGCCATACGCCTATACTAGACCAAATGTCAATATTATATCATAATTTACAATTTAATTTAAATCCAATGGAATGTTTCACAATACAAAATACAGCTGTCGACTAATATACCGGACATTGCCTATGCCATATATGCCTATTAATGTTTTATTAAATATATCGTAATTTACAATTTCATTTCAATCAAGTACTGGCATGACTAGTAGTACTCACTAGGGTAAATATATTAATGTATATTACTCCGCTAGGAGGAGGTTAGGGTTACTTAGGGAAAGGGTTAGGGATAGGGGTAGGGTTTACATTTGCGTAGGGTTACCCTTACGAAAATGCAAGCAATGAAAAATGTGTGCGGAAGCATGCAGCACGCGTGCGGCAGTGTGCAGCACACGTGCAGATGTGTGCAGCATGCAAGCAAGGCCTGTTGGTAGCGTGTTCATGCGTGCGAACCAGCTGTGTGCATGCAGGCACCGCACACAAATATCCACCGCGCACACAATTTGCTTGCAGAACCTGCGTGCAGACTACCAATTTGTACGCAAATTACGTGCAGACTACACTTGTGTGCGGACTGTAGGACTGCATGCAAATTGCAAGCATCTTGCATGCAGCACGCATATTGCTGCATGCATGCAGGATTTCCAGATCACAAAGTTAGAATGCTGCACGCATACAGGGTTTCCAGAAGTAGTAAAGGTAAAATGCTGCATGCATGCAGGATTTTCAATGACTAATTCACCTTTACACAACTGACATCAAGTCACAATTTGGCAATGATCTAGAAGTGAAAATATTTAAATGTTTACAATGAATAAATAAGTTAGCCTTCGGACCAAAATTTTCTAAGTATTTAACCTTCAGACCAAGATTTTTTGGCAGACAAAGAGGGGGGGGCAAGCAATTTTGGCAGGCCAACAGGGAGGGGGGCAAGCATTTTTGGCAGGTCTAGAGGGGAGGGCAAGCAAATTCTTGTTTCGATAGTTGGCATTTCAACTTTGGGCCAATGTTGGAATGCCATTCCTGTTTTGATAGTTGGCATTGAAACACTGGGCCAATGTTGGAATGCCATTCCTGTTTCGATAGTTGGCATTGCAACATTAGGCCGATGTTGGAATTTCATTCCTGTTTCGAAAGTTGATATTGCAACATTGGGCCAATGTTGGAATTCCATTCCTGTTTCAATAGTAGGCATTGCATCATTGGCCCAATGTTGGAATGCCATTTCTTTTTCGATAGTTGGCATTGCAATATTGGGCCAATGTTGGTATGCCATTCATGAATCAACAGTTAATTGGCACAGCAAAAAATCAAAGCAAAATTCAACATTTTTATAGTGAATGTTATCAATATTCACAGTAAATTTGATCAATATTCATAAAATGATGCACTTTGGCCGGTTTAGTCATCAAAATATTGCTTATATTAACTTAAAACACTTAATCAAATGTGTATACCCCAATAGCTCAAATGGTAAAGCATCAGACTCCCATGCAGAAGGTCCCAGGTTCAAAATCAGGTAGGTTAAGTTAGATAAGTGACTTGTATAAAATTAAGCTAGGCAATTTTGGTTCATTGTGAAATGGATACCCAGGTTATGTAAGACTAATTGTAAGGACAGTATACACTGTTAACCATTATTTTTGATTTTTTTTTCATGATTTTGTCTCGCATATATATGGCCAGTACGTGCTGCACGCATGCAGTGCACGCAAATGCATTTGCATGCTGCATGCAAACTGCACACGCTCATGACCTGCACGCATGCAGCAAGCATCTGCACGCTTCCCTGCATGCGTGCCTCGTTCCAAATATACGCATCCGCACGCTACCAACTGCACGCGTGCTGCATGCGGTGCGGCACACGTGCTGCTTGCATGCTGCATGCGTTCAAAAACTGCGTGCCATTTTCGTAAGGGTAGGGTTGTATTATAAGCAAATATATATTTGCTTATTGCTTAAGGGATGGGGTATGGACGTTTGGACAGTATTTTTTGTGGGAAATAAGACCACATCATATCAGGCATATCAAATTGCATTCTGAATACGAAGAATGTCCTTCTGATATCAAATAATTTTTGAAATTCGCGATATAATACGCATTTTATGGCAAATGATTAAAAAATGATATTTTTGATATTTAACAGTCCTCGAAGCAAACTTTATAAATCTAATGATAGGCCCTATATGTACTTAAAGTGTAGGCCTATGTAGCTGGGATGAAAAGCCGACGATCAATTGAAAATCAAAATTACATATGGTCACGCGTTTTAAACTCGCCACCCAAAAAGGGTGGAGATGTTACGCTTTTTGGTATCAAGCTGCAGTTAATCTCATATATTTTCATAATTACAAAAGCTAGATCAATGCATGTGGTCTCATTTGAAAGCTGTATTATTATGCCATATTCCTGCAAAGTGGCATTGCCATAGTCCATCCAGAAGTGAAGATATACCTTTTTGTAGCTTGAAGTACAGGGGTGGAGGCGGCGGCGCACAGTGGGCCAGAATCGCCTCAAAGTGTGCCAAAATTATAAACGGACAATCAAACGCATACAAACACGGTAAAATGACTATATTAGGGGTTTTCGAGGCTGCAGAATTCAATGGAAGCACTTTTAGAAATGTATGACGTCATCAAAATGCTGAACGGTGATTGGTCGATTATTTTTACAACCGTATTTCAAATGATACATGTTAAAATTTTAATTGAAAAAGCAAAATAGGGGTTCCAAGGGGAGCAAAATTCAATGATGACATTTTGGAAAGCGTATGACGTCATTAATATGCTGATATATGATTGGTCAATTATTCCTCCCGCAATAATTCAAATGCCTGTGTAAGAATTTTTATTTATTTATATTTATAACATTCGGCCGAATAAAAATTATTATAAAAACTTTCAAATCGGGGGTTTTAAGGACTGCGGAATCCAATAGAGCCATTTTCCAAGGCATATGACGTCATTAAAATAACGAGCCGTGATTGGTTAATTACTCTTACAACAGTGATTCAAATGTCCGATTGGAAAAGTATTATCAAATTCAAGGTTAGGCTATACGGATTGCACAATTCACTGACGGCATTTTCTAATACGTATGACATCAATAAAATGCAGACATTGCAATTGTTTAATATCACAGCAAACAAACAACCAGCCAGACTAAATGTTGGGGTAGGCCTGGGGGGTGGGGGAAAAATTTGTAGGTGATTCTTCCTGCCGGACTCCAAAACGTTGCCATTGTCTTAAACGTAATTTTGGCCCTAATTTGCAACCCATCAATATACCAATTTCCTTGAAAAAGCAACCGATTTTGCTCAAATTGGGTGCTTTTACCAATATGTTTATCAAAATAGTAGGCCTACTGGGCGTTTTCGTCTATGGTGAAAACCCACCCATCGCTTTACCAAAATTGGCAAAAAAGCACCCCAAAAGGCAAGCACATAATACGTATACCATGTAAATGGAAGATCCCCACCCCGGATGTTACAACTTCAACGTCATCACAAACGACACTAAATAATTTGATTCAAAATTGCAATTCTCCATTACCATGATTACAGACACGTGATTTGGTCGTTCGCTATATAGGCGAATGTGAATTAGATTTTTTCAAGTAGGCCTAGACGTAATACCAAATCTAGATGCCACGTTTAAAATTGGCAGACCATGGGGTTCTTGTGTCTTGAGTTTCTTTCATAAATTCTATAATTTATATGGATGTTCAAAGCAGAATAGAATGTGCATGTAATGAATGTACGTTTCAATCAAAAGGCTAATGAGGTTAGAATAGGCCTACTCTAATCCCCTGATATTCATAATTTTAAAAACAATTATTTGTCCGACCAAAACGACCACAACTTTATCACATGTCCTTAATTTCAGCACAGAGCTTAGGGTTTTTCATATGAACTGTGAAACTGAGCTACTTTCATGAAATTGTTTTATGATATATACCATTATTATGATTAAAAAGTCACAAAACTAATCCAAAAACTAATCCCAATGTATAGTTAGCATCTAGTGATGCTGCGTATATCAGGCTCTTTTTCTTCTAAAAGATCATGTGCTTTCCTTTTCTTTGAACGATCGACAGTGCCTCCCACATATTCGATGGACGTCTCGGCCCTCCTAGGAGGTGCTGGTGCTGATGAAGTTCCTTCAGAATGAGAAGTGCTATGAACCTCTGCAGCTGAAAGTTCAGCTGCTGCATTGGACATGTTGGAGTTCTTCATCAAATGTCAGTTTCCGGTTAAGCCAGTCTTTATTTTGAATGTGAAATGATCCACATAGTGTCTACAGTTATTCCATCGTTCACGTAAACGATAAAGAATGCTTTTTACTGTCTTTTAATACCTTTCAAAATGTTATGTTATCTGGAAGTTCAATTCTATGATGAATGTGCAAAGCATCCATACAAACATGGTATGATAAATTTATATCTGAAAGTAAGCCTGCTGCATAAACAGCATAAAAAATAGTTTTTGATAAAGATTCCATGATCTTGTTTTATCTCGATCAATGATGTTTTAAAATATTGAGAGCTTATGCTATTTCTTAGAGCAGAGTTGTAGTGAAAACCCCAAAATCCCCAGGGTATTTAAGCAATATGAGGCGCTATGCACATGACATGATAAACCCGTACGCCGTACTGATCCATCAAAATCAGCTGAAATATGAGCAAATAGGGTACATTGTATGGACCCTGGAATGCAGGCTGGCAAATATTTGCAAAAACCATTGCCGTCAACATAGTTCTAAGACTTGTCTACAAATGATAACATTGTTTTTGAACAGGAATCGACAGGAATCCAAACTAAATTTCTATTTTTTCCCAAAATGCATATTTTTACCGTATTTCACCAAATTAGCCCCTCATTACTCCTGATTAATACAATTATTTATATTTTGGCTTTAATGATCTGATTTGACTACTATTAGGTATGACATATGCACAATGGTAAGATAACAGTTTCTCATTTACTAACGTTATATTAGATGTTTTCAAAATTCACACGTTTACCATTTTAAGAGAAAATATAACACTTTTGGGGCAAATTAATGACTAAACGACACTTATGAAATCCATCGAAACATACATTATGGGCCAAATAATATACTTCAGAATGTTTTCTTTCTCAAACAACTGAAAAAGTTTGGAAATTCCACATTCACCAAATTTGAATTTTGGCACACTTTGATTCCGCCCTGGCCCACTGTGCGGCGGCGCCAGCGGTGGCGGCGCTGCCTGTACAAACTATATGGGAAATTGACATTTTTAGTACTATTTTTGCAGAAACGTTGATATTTTTGTCAAATCTTTGTGTATGGCTATAAATTTGGTACCAAAAGAAAGCTAACATATTCTACTTTATTGTTTTATGATTGACAAGTAGGTAAATGAATGTATAGTATGGACAAACTGGGTGATAATAAAGAAAATAATAATAACATAGTGATTTTGTGACAATTATAAACTTGCAAATCGGTAGGAAAAAATATTTTTGAAATAAAATTTCATGCCCATTGATTTATTTTATTTTAAAAAGCCAAATAATGTTAACTGTTGGGCCTATACACTTTCAAGTAATTAAGAGTGTCACTTTTTTGTTTATTTTAAGTCAATCAATGTCAGCATGATAACCTTTTTGCATCCAATAAATCAGTAAATTCATGAAAATGAAGATGAATTTGGACTTCAAGATCAGTATCCTCCAGGAACTAAGGTCATTACTGGATACCGGTACTACTAAAAAGTACAACAAATGTACAATGTACTATCTGCAGAACATTCAGGCAATCCACATCACTACAAAGCCAATCCTAAAGCCAATTGATGCTATCATACCTAAAGACTGTGTATCAGATTTTGGCGTCAAAACATACCATCGGACACAACCTGCATGGACTATGTGGATGTAATGTGTGCAATTGCACTCTTTAGATACTTTTTACATTTATTAATCTATGTTCTTAAAATCCTAATATTTGTGCATGTATGTTTGAAAGAATTGAGCCTGTTTTCATGGGACATAGATAAATTTCATGTAAGTCTTTTTAAAAGGTGCATGGCCATCGACACGTTTAATTACTCGGTAAACGCAAGTTGTTTCAGGTATGTTAATGTTTTTTAAGTAAATTATGATGACTTGTTTCAGTGATTCTTGCTGCCACAAAAGCATGTTGGAATGTGTTTAGTTAGTCTGATATAAATATATAGGTTTTTGGGTTGATAATGGGCAATTAAGACACTTACATACATGGACTATCAGTGAGAAGATTAAATTTCCGATTATAATTTTGCACCCAATTTGGATGGAAATATTTATTATGGGTGAATCATGAACCCCATGCAATTTTATATTGTTGAAAGGGCCTAAGTGTGCTCTGCAAGAAAATAGCATTATTTTTGCTATAGGGTTACCACAGAAAATGTTATTGTAAAAAACATTGACTGACTAAAAATATAAAAAATTCACATTTCAGTCAATGTTACCTTTTTATCTTACACCTAGTGTCAATTCTGAGTGCATATTTGGATTCCTTGGGCAATTTCCTTTCAGAAAATGTATACTTTTACTACCATAGGGGGTATACTTCAGCAAATATGAATTTGTAAAGGTAAAATCATGTCGCGAAAGCAAAAATCACCATGTAACGCGAAAGGAGGCGACCTTAAAACGCACGACCATATCATTTAATAGCTTTATAAAGTTTACTTTGAGGACAGTTAATATCAAAAATTAAAAAAATAGGCCTATCGCGAATTTCATAATCAGAAGGACATTCCTCGTATTCAGAATGCAATTCGATAGGTCTGGTGTACTCTCAGCTCCCACAAAAAAAATACGTGAAAACGTCGCTAACGTTAATATCCCATTCCATAATAATAGGGTTAGGGTTGTATTAATAGGTCTACAGACCTGACGTCCTTCTAACATGTCTAAGGTAGGCCCTATGTATTTCACTACATGTAGTGTACTCACATATCACATATGCTATTGTGTATTGCATCCTGACCAGCACAATACCAGGCACCGCATCGACGTTCTACTGGTATTACGTGACTCCATACATGTTTAGAGTTTTAAGCATATTATGCTACACAACGTAGGCCTATAGCATCCCTGACATGCATCGACATTATCATGATTAGGCGTATAGCATTGCTTTGTTTACGTTGCTACATGTACTCAGGAGGGTGAAAGTGCATAGGAACAATGCCGGAAACTACGTCACGCTATTGTTCGACCTAGGCTACATATTTTTAACGCATGCGTGTTCGTCAATACAGCTTTAGACTCCTCCACCTTCGCAACACGGTACGTGGAGTGACTGGAATCACACTGACGGCGGAGGAGAATACTAGCTGGTCAAACAGTTTAATTCTATCAAGCATATAATACCTAAACAATCATCGTCATTTGATCTATTTACTCACAGAATATATTGTATACTCAAAATATAATTTTAAAATAGTAAACCTGTTAACTTATATATTTGTGTACTAAAATATAAGGACACGTGATGTCGAAGACAAAATGGCCGCTAATCCGCCTATTGTGAGACCTAGGATACATATTTCGAAAGAGGGCAGCAAACTAGGATGCCTATCCCTTTGTCTATTATTCCTGATGTACTTCCCGATCCCGATCCCGTGACCTGATTTATTTAAAACAGCACAATAGCAATTCAATGACCTTTGAATGACGTGCTCAGTACAAACAAGAAGTGTCTTTTAAAAGAAGCAACACGACAAGGTATGATTTATAGCGCGAAATCTTAAACAAGAACTGTCTTTAAAAAGACAACGCCAAATATGAAGCCCGGATATGAAGCTCATAATTATTTCATAATTGACTAGGTACAATAGCGTACATTGTTCAATACTATTACTATGCATGTATAAATTATACACATAGGCCCTAAAATGTTGGCATTACGGTGTTTCACGTAGGCCTACCACCCTAAGACGTCGCCAATCAATTTGAGCCACTATCTTACTGAGAAAAGTAATGAGATCAAATCACATTCAATGACATGTCAGAAATAAAATTCTTCTTAAAAAGGGACAAGTAGCGACCAATATGATTCATAAGTCTCTATAATATCAGGGGCTCCGGAAGATGTCAAATATTGGGGGTGCAATGGTGCCTGGCCAAAATTATTGGGGGGGGGGCAATGTTAATTTTCCAAATTATTGGGGAGTCGAATGTCTAATTATTACGGAGTCAATTCAAATTTTTGAATTTTTTCTTCGTTTTAGAAATACCTTAAAATATCCAAAATTTTGGTCAAAATTGAAAAAAAAAGTCAAATTTTGATCTTTTTGACCCATGTTTTTAAAACGAAGAAAAATTTCAAAAATTTGAGAAAACCAAATCTAGTCTTGTGTCTTTAGAACACAAATATGCAATTTTCGTCAAGTCGGAATTAATATTTACCGAAAAAATTTGGCATGGAAAATCAAATTTGGCGCTTTTCACAAAAAATTATATTTTTTGCATGAATCCGCCGTGCTAGTTGGACTCCTTGCATCATTTCCTTTCTGAAAATGTATACTTTTATATACTTATCATCATTATTTTTAAAGATACAATGCAATACAATGTCTAAAATTTCCCACTGGGAGTGATCCCTTAACATACAGTTCTATGGTGGGGGAGAGCATAAATTCACAATTTCATGAATTTATGGCTTTATGTCGAACTTTGCTCTATTGACCTACAAAGACAACACATTTGGCCGATTCCATCTAGGTGCAAGTTGGTACATGTGTAAACATTACAAAATATGCAAAAAGAAACAACAACAAAAACAGGTTTGAAAAAAATTAACCAATTTCATATTTTAAGATCGTACATTATGGCTTTAGCAATAGTTAATTAATTGATTTTATAAATAATAAGGATCGACCCTGGCATCGATGGTCAATCGAAAGATCAAACTAATTTGGTTCTATTGCCTTAAGGGCTGGGGTATGAACGTTTGGACAGTATTTATTGTGGGACATTAGAGCACATCAGACATATCGAATTGCATTCTGAATACGAAGAATGTCATTCTGATATCAAATAATTTTGATTTTTGAAATTCGCAATGTAATACACATTTTATGGCAAATCATTAAAATTGATATTTTTGATATTTAACAGTACTCGAAGTAAACTTTATAAATCTGATGATTTATACTTAACGTGTATGTAGGTGGGATGAAATGCCGACGATCAATTGAAAATTTTGACCTTTCATATTGAAGATATAGATTTTTTTCCCAAAAAGACCTAATTTTTTTTGGTCTTTTTGGGAAAAAAAAATCCATATCTTCAATACGAAAGGTCAACATTTTCAATTGACCGTCGGCTTTTCCTCCCTGCTACATACACTTTAAGAATATATCATTAGATTTATATAATTTACTTCGAGGACTGTTATATATCAAAAATTTGAAAAATTTCAAATTTTTATAATTTGTCATAAAATTTGTATTATGTTGTGATTTTCAAAAAATGAAAATTATATGATATCAGAAAGACATGCTTCGTATTCAGAATGCAATTCGATAGGTCTGAGGTGCTCTCATGTCCCACAAAAATACTGTCGAAACGCAATAAACGCTCATTTTAGATCCCTTAACAGGCTGCTTAAAATTAATTGTATGCTTCCCAAATATTATAGTTGCCAAAACACAAATATTTTGGGAGATTAAAGACCGATGTATCCATATGGTGATAATGGTTGCATGAACCTCGACATGATGTACAAATCATCATAATTATTTCAACGCCACCCGTGCGTTTTATACGACGTTGGTGTCCAAAATGTGAAATCACAATGTCATTTTTATACGGAAAGCCTCACACAAATTTTAATGAACAATCTCTGTGTATGAACATCGCGCATAAATGAAGTCAATTTTTAACACATCGCTATAGCTTTATTTTAATGATTTGTTACAAACAAAAAGAATAACTTCCCTTCGTATGTTCGTTATCCTTGAATGTCTTTAATTGTGAAATTAGTCAAATCTCTCCACTCCCCTCTACGTCAGAAAAAGAAGATAGCCCAACTGTCCAAAAAAAATGAACATTTATCGATCAATCAATACAACAAGGATAATAATCTGCCTTCTGAACCAGAAAAATTGTGCAGCGATTGAGTATCACAAATCATTATAAATGATGTACATTTAATATTCATATATCCTTTTATACATCAGGATGCTTCAGTTTTCACACAAAAAACATTTCATTGAAAACACTCTCACTCGGCTATTTCAAAAAGGTAACCAGGATTCCTTAGCAAGTGCAATAAGTTAGCTTTAATCATCCATCCATGGGAATATTCGCTAGTTGATTTTGACCAAATTGGCCCCCAAAAAACCTTTCGGGGCAACTTGAAGCCTGTGAAAATCAAAATCTTACACTAGACGCCTAAATATCACAAATATCCTAAAACAACATTTATTTTCATTTTAGACTTTTTTATAGTCTATATTTTCTTCATTTCAGCTTAATTTAGCAGTTGTCATGGTTGTGTGCAAATTCCTATTACTATTAGATACGTTGTAATAAAACATGATTTTAAACATTTGTATATTACTTTTCTCTGAGGGCTTGCAGCAAAATTGATATTTTATTTTCCTTGGTATGGGTTTGTGGCTAGTAGTCAGGTAATGATGATGATATGATGATGATGACGACGACGACGACGATGATGATGATAATGATGACGATGACGATGATGATGATGATGATGATGATGATGGATAATACAACTGATGTCAGATGATTATTGGAGGCGTGATGGTGACGATGATGGCAGTGATGAGGATTTAATTTAGTATGAAATTCTCACCCCCTCCCCGCACCCACCAGTCAATGTTGTTTTGATACTGAGACAGGAACGGACAATTGGTCTAGTATTGGCTCCAACATTGCTTTGGGGGTGCAAGCAATATGAAACATTAATGTTTGCCACTCATGTTACTTGCAATGTTTAAACAAAGAGCACGTTTCTATATGGTATCAGTCACAGTATATGTTTTTGCTTAACACGTGTGCTATGACCCAAAAAATACATCATCTCCAAATACACAGTTCAGTGACCTCGAGGCCTCCATTCAACAAGAAAGTTAACCTGTTGTTATAGAAGGACATGCATTTATACCCAATACACTCAGAGGTCAATTTATGAGTGCACAAACATTATAGGGTCAACAAACTGTGTCTTTATAATCCGAACAACATGTGACATATTTACAGCAAGGGCCCGTGCCAAGGCCAAATCGACTTTTACAATGTTTATTGAAGAGATAAGATATGCATAATCTCAGTTTGCGAGTAGATAAGAGGTCAAATTTTTCCATGTTAAAATAGAATTACATGCTAGGCATGTTTGTTCCTCTTTTCGTTTGTGTATTAATCATCATCATCATCATCATCATCATCATCATCATCATCATCATCGTCATCGTCATCATTATCATCTTTGATTTGATTTGATTTGTTCATCATCATCATCATCATCATCATCATCATCATCATCGTCGACATCGTCATCATTATCATCATCATCGTCGTCGTCGTCGTCATCATCATATCATCATCATTACCTGACTACTAGCCACAAACCCATACCAAGGAAGATAAAATATCAATTTTGCTGCAAGCCCTCAGAGAAAAGTAATATACAAATGTTTAAAATCATGTTTTATTACAACGTATCTAATAGTAATAGGAATTTGCACACAACCATGACAACTGCTAAATTAAGCTGAAATGAAGAAAATATAGAAAAAAAAAAAAGTCTAAAATGAAAATAAATGTTGTTTTTACAGTTTGCATATCTGAAGTCAGCTGATAATACATACTGAGCTAGCTGAATATTAAACATGCAAACAGTTTGCATATCTGAAGTCAGCTGATAATACATACTAAGCTAGCTGAATATTAAACATGCAAACAGTTTGCATATCTGAAGTCAGCTGATAATACATACTAAGCTAGCTGAATATTAAACATGTTTTCATACTTATCAAAAGTCTTATCACACCAAGCCTAGTATTTCATACTTATAGCAGAAGACATCATTGACCAAACACATTGTAAAATATTATTTCGATCAACAAAAATCTGAAATTTATTCTGTAGAAGTAAATACTAAGGAAAAATAAAATATCGGGATAAAAAAAAGGAGCATGTAGGATTCGAACTGGTGCGGTCAACTTTTCCCGTTTAATTGGTACGGGCTCTACCAATTGAGCTATTTATTTATTTATACTTTCTTTAAGCAGGGTAATCCCATCAATGAAAACACTGATCTTCCTGGGGGCCCTGCAAGAGCCGTACATTTACAAATTAAAATACAACTTAAATAATATTTATAGTAGTACATGTACATGAGGAAAAATATACATAGTTAAATATGAAATAATTATGAGTACATTATGAATTAAATTATCTTGGTTGAGGTGCACAATGTAGCATTCTTAAGCATGGAGAGACTCATTGTATTATAGTTACTACGAATGTTAGATGGAAGATCATTCCATATTTTAACAGCTCTAACATTAAAAGTACGTTTACCAGAGTTAGAGCTCCATTTTGGTTGATAAAGCATATTTGAAATTTGGCCTCTGGTTGCAACATTATGTACAGAATGTGTAAATGTAAAGTTAGATGATAAGTATGAAGGCGCTTGATCTTTAATACATTTTAAAACAATAACTAACAAATGATTGTACCACCTTTTGTCAAGCTTAATCCAATTTAACTTATCCATCATTTCATCTGTTGGTGTTCTAATATCAGCTGACAAAATAATTCTTGCAAGTCTGTTCTGGAGGATTTGGAGAGAGTTTGCAAGTTCTCCAGAACAATTTGACCATACAGGGCTGCAATAATCAAAATGGGGTAGTGCGAGAGCATTTGCCAGCATGGTCAGAGTTGACTCTGGAAGATAATACTTAATACGATTTATGACACCACATCTTTTAGAAATATTTGTAGAAACATAATTGATATGGTTAGACCATGTTAAGTTTGAATCAAATATAACACCAAGGTATTTAAACTGGTCAACCTTTTCAATGGTTTGATCACAATAACTTAACTTAATATCATCAAATTTAGATAGAACATGCCATGTACCAAATATCATAAATTTAGTCTTTTGATATTCAAAGTTAAGTGGTTTTTTGAAACCAATCAGCAATATCATTCAAATTATTTTCAAGATCAGTTTGAAGTTGAGATGCAGTTTCTGAAGAACAAAGAAGGGTAGTATCATCAGCATACATCACAGATTTACATGATACACTTTGTGGTAAAGTATTTACAAAAATTATGAAGAGAAGTGGTCCTAAGATAGACCCTTGAGGTATACCTATGTTTACAGGTTTAAAGTCAGAAAGAACCGAGTTAATATTTACACACTGATTTCTATTACTCAAATAAGATTTGAACCATTCAAGTTCATATCCATTAACACCATACATACAAAGTCTATTTAAAAGTAGATTATGATTCACAGTGTCAAAGGCTTTCTTCAAGTCAAGAAAAATAGCACCTACAGCACGACGATTATTCATATTTTTCAAAATATAATCTTGAACATCAAGTAAAGTAGTGGCACAAGAATGATTAGGACGAAAACCAGATTGACTTGGGGAAAGAATGCCTTTGACACTGAGATAGTCATAAAGTTGATTATGAATTGCACGTTCAATAATTTTTGAAATGATAGGTAGAACTGATATAGGGCGATAGTTGCCAACATCACCTTTATCGCCATCTTTGTATATCGGTGTTACCTTGGCTCTCTTCCAATCAGTTGGAAATGTTGATGAAAAAAGTGAGAGGTTACAAATGTAAGCAATAGATTCACAAATAATAGGAGAGGCTAACTTGAGAAGTTTGATGTGAAAACCATCAAGACCTGTTGCTTTATCATTTGAAAACTTACAAATTTGTTCATGAACAAAGTCGGAGGTAATTGTACTGAAATTGAAATTAACCTCAGAAGACGAGCATGATTCACCTATGTCTTCATTAATGTCATCAAAATTACTTGCAAGAGTAGTGCCAACTGATGTGAAATAAGTGTTAAATTCATTAGCAGTATCTGTAGCATTTAAACTTGTCCCATTCTTTTGTATATTAGCGACATTTACTATGACTTTACTTGGAACAACTTTCTTAATTGCTTGCCATAACTTTTTGGGATCATTTATATTATCATTAATGGCATCAGTACAGTGTTTCTTTTTAAGATATCTGTTACGAATATTACATTTATTACGAAGTGCTTTTGCCATTTCCCAGTCACTAGGGTCATTAGTTTTGTGAGCTTTCTTAAAATAATAATCTCTATCCTTACTTAATTTTATAAAATCATCAGTTATCCAATCAGGTTTATGACTCTTAATTTTTTTTTTTTTTTTGGAGCATGAGTATTACAAACTTGATCAAATAGAGATTTCCAAACATCCCATGCAACATCAACATTTTCATAATTTTCAATAACACCCCAGTCTATATTTTTGACATCAGAAATAAATTTGTTTTCATCAAAGTTCCTAAAAGACCTAGCTTTAATTATTTTTGGAGCATGTTTGATCTTTTTCTGTTTTCTTACTAAGTAAATAAGATTATGATCACTGATGCCAAGACTATGCACACCAGACGAAATTATTTTATCAGATTGTGAAACAAAAGCTAGATCAATAATAGTCTTACTTTTGTCAGTTATTCTAGTATACTCCTTTATCAATTGCTTAAGGTTAGCCGAGAGTTTTTCATGCGCTTGATTTCAGAGGGCGTAAGTTCATAACAGAAACAGCCATGCAGAAAATGAACAAGCGTACCGGGACGTAGGCCTACTTACAATAGAATATCGATCCACGGTCAAGACATGAAAACGCTATGAAACTTGGCTTAGCTCGTGCCCGGAGCTCGGATGCCGGGGGGGTGGCACAAGCCGTTTTCGGCAATTTTCACAAGGATTTTATAAATTTTAAAATTGATTGGGGGCATTTTGAATTTATAGCCTTGATATCTTTGATGAAATCAATGCTGCTATTCCCCTGATTACAATGTAAGGGTAGGCAACAACAACAATATCAAAAAGCAATTATTTGTAAATCGAATTTGGGATGAAAATCAACAAGACAGACTTAGCAGGCCTACAAATTTCTGAATTATATAAAGTGAAAAACAATCAATCACGATTCACTGCACTCAGCGAATCAATCAAATAAAACTAAAAAGAAAGGAGCAAGAAAGAATAAAGAAATAGTGAAAAGAGAAAGAAAGAGAGAGAAAGAAATGAACGAAAAGAAAAAGAAAGAAATGAAAAAAAAAGAAATGAAAAAGAAAGGAGAAAGAAAAGAGGAAAGAAAGGAAGTAAAAATGAGAAAAGAGAGAAAAAAAAGAAAATTCAGCCACACGGAGACTCGAACCCACAAAAATAGTTCATATTAGATTCCCAGTCCAACACTCTATCCACTGAGCCATAGCTCAGCTTACGCAATTGACTGTTCTCAAAGCG
Source organism: Amphiura filiformis (assembly GCF_039555335.1). Taxonomy (NCBI): domain Eukaryota; kingdom Metazoa; phylum Echinodermata; class Ophiuroidea; order Amphilepidida; family Amphiuridae; genus Amphiura; species Amphiura filiformis. The sequence continues at coordinate 34,555,336 of NC_092629.1, forward strand.
GATGATATTACTGTAATTGGATGCAATTACATATATGATTACAATCGCGTCCGCATTATGGCTCTTAGAATAAACACGCATGTCGGCGCTGAAATTTTGAACGAACTGATGGAGGAAAACCTCGTTTTTTGCAAAACTAGCTTCAATTTGGAGTGAAAATCAAATGGAATAGCAATTGGCAGAATGTTGAGAAATAATGTAGGTATTCAGATGTCTAAATTAACGTCTCGTAATCAAGATATCGATAATTTCACAAACCAGCTTTTTTCTCAAGCAAATTCTCCAAAATTTTCCCCCAAAACGGGCTTTTAAAATTTAATCGGTACTGTATTTGGTTCTTCCCCATGGCAACATTATTTCTTTGATCGATTTGTAATACAATACGAAAAAGAAGAAAACAATCGCTCGGTGTGGATTTATACGGAGCGCACATTTGAAAAAAACCTCATGGAACGTGTTTTTGATCTTGTGTACATGGTGGGTAAAAATGCTTTAAACGAAGGATTTTCAAATTTATTCTAATAATTTGTATATAACACACACAAAAATGTTAAGCTACATCCAATGCACCAACATTTCACTCGCTGCGATATTTGATTACTGAGAAAACTCTGTTTTAGAGAACAACTTTATACGTCTTTTATACGGTTTTTATACGTCTCTTTGTGTAACCTTAAGTTGAGAATGGTTGGCAAGTTTAGTTATCTTCTTAGATTCACTTGACTTTGAGATACATGTATCAATATTGAAATCACCTACAATAATGACTTCATCATACATTGAAACACATTTTTGGAAAACCTGATCTAGTTTATCAATGTATTCAGCCTTAGCATCAGGCTTTCGATACACTGTTCCAAGAATGATTGGTTTAGTGTGATGTAAATTGAGTTCAACCCAAAGTGCTTCAATATCATTATCATTGAGAATAGCATTGTTTTTAAAGTTAATACATTCTTTTACATAACATACAATCCCACCATGTCCCATAAAAGTTCTATCAATACGACTTAAATTGTAACCAGAAATATTGATTTCATTGTCATCAATGTCACTTGTTAACCATGTCTCAGTGAGACACAAAATATCAATATTATTTGAATTAAGTAATAAGTTGATGTGATCAACTTTGTATCTCAGACTTCGCACATTGAGATGAGCTATTTTTAATCCATTCTTAATTTTTAAACCATTCTTAAGAGCACACTCAAAATCAATACAAAAATCACTAAAAGGAAGTTCAGTAAAACAGGCCCTTGTGAAGCATGAGTCACACCACCAATTATCCAGTCTACTACATGGCATCACATTGGCACAGTTTGAATGGAATTTCAAATCACATTTAGAACAAGTTACACTTACACATGCATGAGATAAAGATGGCTTAATTTTGCATAAACAAGTACCACACATGTCATAATTTTTCTTATTACGGTTTTTCTTAAATGTACCCTTACAATTACTTGTACAAATAGTATTTTCTGCATTTTGTGAATCAAACTTTTTTTCACAAGAATTTGGATTGTTTGTTGTTATTTGTTTATCACATGAAATGTTTACATTATTATTTACAATATTGTCACTGTTCAAGATTTCTGAATCTTGACAAACAATATCTATATTGTTACCAACAGAAATTACCTTGCTCTGATAAACACTATTAATTTCTTTATAATTCCGCCGGGAATTTCGCTGGCTCTCCGGCTGTGCGATATTATAAGAAGAGTCTAAGTCTTTGGAAAGTGAGGGTTCCAATGAGGAAAAACAGAAGTGATAGCCCTACGTAGGTTAATTACAAGTCTACCTAGTCCCTTGTTATTCAGATGTACATCATCCCAGTATAAGTCCTGTAGTATATCTCCTGATGGGTTCACGAAAGATGTGGCATTATCCACAAATGAGATGTTGGGAGTGCTTTGAGAGTTCCTAGAAAACATATTGTTAAGTACATATGCAACACGATTTGGCATATTATTCCTATGTAAGGGAACCAGTCTTGGCAGAACTCCTGATATAATCACATGAGCCGAGGGGAATTTCTCCGTAGTGGCGTGGATAAGTTCTGTTGCATGTCTGTGGCATTCTTCAGGGGATTGTCGTGAAGTATTATTCGTCCAAGCTTGCAGGATGACGATTTGAGGGTTTGTTTCTGTGGAGTTCACTACTAAATTCTTGATTTCCTCTATACGAGCACCACCTTTGGGATACACTTTTGTGGTTTTTCCTCGGTAGAAGCGTCGCTCATCAATTCTTTTGCACATTGAGTTGCTGAAAATCACAATGTCATGAGTGTTGGTTGTGGTCTCAGTTGGGGGCGTATTGAGTGCTTGACGTGCATGTGACTCTAGGGTGGGTTTGGGGGACTTGCGATGAGGTTGCGCTGATGTCTGATGTCTGGGTGGTGTCATAAGTGACATGTTTGGAGCACTTGGCACTGCTGGGACTTGTTCTGAAGTGGGCATTTCATCCACAAGAATGTTGAAGGGATTTGATGAAGTAGCTGCTGCTGGAGCTGTTATAGTAGGGGCAGGGTTTGTAGATTTCTTTGTTGTCACTCTTGGAGTCTCAAAGGCATGTGCATCTTGTGACTTTAGGCTGAAGATCTCTGCTTCCAGCGTACAGTTTCTGTCACTCAGCTCGCGGAATGCTGAAGAAAGATGTGCAAAGTTATTGCGAACCTCTTGAAACTGAGCAAGTTGAATTTGATAGTCATCAACTTTGGCTTTGAGGGAAGAGATAATGTCTTTCAATTTTGGTGTTTCATCTGGTTGTACAATTGTTTGTATAGAAGCATCACACATTGATGAATATACTTGGGTTGAAGCATTAGCAAGTTGTGCCTTTGATCCTTGGCAAGTTGATGGGGACTTGTGCACAGGTGTTGAAGACAGCGTAGGAACAGATGGTGGTTCCAAGTTGAAGGAAAGGGACATTTCCTGTCCATTAGATTTGTCAATGTCCTGAGATGTATCCTGAGGTGAAAGTTTCTCACAAAGGGAGTTGACTTTCTGTTCAATCAAGTCCAGAGTAGTGTCTATCCAGATTTGATGTAGACATCCTTGTACATGGAGTAAGTTTGAGGAGGAGTAACTTGTAATAGTTATAACAGCTGGGATTTCATCATCATGTTCCATGTTGCATTTGTAGATCAGTCCATGTCTACCCTTGTTCACTGGGCATCCATATAAATTTGTAAGTTCATCTGTCACTAGATGGAATTTCTGTGGGTTCACATACACCGTTGTTGATTGAGAGTTTTCTTTAATTTTCCATAGTGAAGAGCCAAAAACTTCTTCATTGTTAAATCCAGTGAAGGAAGATATCTCCATTAAGCTAGTGCTCATTCTTGACCAAACATGACTCATAGCTCCCATTGTATTGTTCAATATCTCCATTGTTATCTATTGATGTTGCACAGCAGGAAGTTCAAGTGGCAGGAAGATGCTTGAAGATGTAAATACACAGTCAGCATAGATAGTAACAGAAATAATTTATTAAACTTTCAATAATATTGCAGCAAATATGTAGAATTTGTGAAAACAAACTATATCTGCTAAATCCTGGTGTAAATCCCTTTCAGATGATATAAAATTCTATGATGATTGAAGGCAAAAAACTGATGAATTGAATGTAAAAACTGGAGACTACTGAGAGCACCTCTTCACATGTGAACAACTCCTCTTAAATTAATGTTACTTGATTTGTTTGGGATAATTTAGACCATATCAATGTACGAGTTTTACGGTATGCAGACACAATAAAGATTTTAATACTATGTCTGAGGAAGGTGCGATGATGGCTTATAGCAGAATTAGCGCTATTATGCTAAAAATGCTATTAGCATTTAATTAGTATGCTATCTCTATGCATTATATCGCTAATAGCAACGCTAATGAAAAATCCGTTAAAACTGCTATTACCAAACCACTTTTAGCGTTTTAGCAGTTATTAGTGCCTCATTTGCAAATATGTCAATAGCGCTAATAGCAATTAATAGCACGTCATATGCAATTGTGCTAAATCTAAAAAGTTTGTAAGTCTAGGGAAAGCGTGCTATTAGCGCTAATAGCGCTATTAGCGCTAATAGCAATTAATAGCACGTCTTATGCAATTGTGCTAAATGTAAACAGATTCTAAGTCTAGGGAAAGCGTGCTATTAGCGCTAATAGCAATTAATAGCACGTCATATGCAATTGTGCTAAATGTAAAAAAATTCTAAGTCTACAGACAGCGTGCTAATAGCGCTAATAGCGCTATTAGCGCTAATAGCACGTAATAGCATATGCAATCGTGCTAAATCTAAAAAGGTTTGTAAGTCTAGGGAAAGCGTGCTATTAGCGCTAATAGCGCTATTAGCGCTAATAGCAATTAATAGCACGTCATATGCAATTGTGCTAAATGTAAAAAGATTCTAAGCCTAGAGACAGCGTGCTATTAGCGCTAATAGCGCTAATAGCAAATAATAACACGTCATATGCAATTGTGCTAAATCTAAAAAGATTCTAAGTCTAGGGAAAGCGTGCTATTAGCGCTAATAGCGCTATTAGCGCTAATAGCAATTAATAGCACGTCATATGCAATTGTGCTAAATGTAAAAAGATTCTAAGTCTAGAGACAGCGTGCTATTAGCGCTAATAGCGCTATAGCGCTAGCGCTAATAGCAATTAATAGCACGTCATATGCAATTGTGCTAAATGTAAAAAGATTCTAAGTCTAGGGAAAGCGTGCTATTAGCGCTAATAGCGCTAATAGCAAATAATAGCACGTCATATGCAATTGTGCTAAATCTAAAAAGATTCTCAGTCTAGGGAAAGCGTACTATTAGAGCTAATAGCGCTATTAGCGCTAATAGCAAATAATAGCACGTCATATGCAATTGTGCTAAATCTAAAACGATTCTAAGTCTAGGGAAAGCGTGCTATTAGCGCTAATAGCGCTATTAGCGCTAATAGCACGTCATATGCAATTGAGCTAAATCTAAAAAGTTTGTAAGTCTAGGGAAAGCGTGCTATTAGCGCTAATAGCGCTATTAGCGCTAATAGCAATTAATAGCACGTCATATGCAATTGTGCTAAATGTAAAAAGATTCTAAGTCTAGAGACAGCGTGCTTAGCGCTAATAGCAAATAATAGCACGTCATATGCAATTGGGCTAAATCTAAAAAGATTCTAAGTCTAGGGAAAGCGTGCTATTAGCGCTAATAGCGCTATTAGCGCTAATAGCAATTAATAGCACGTAATATGCAATTGTGCTAAATCTAAAAAGATCCTAAGTCTAGGGAAAGCGTGCTATTAGTGGTCAGTGGTCACACTAGCTTTGTTGATTGCGGGGCCCTTTTATATTGGAACTCACTTAGAGTGTTTAGTTGTCGTAAGAGAGTCTTCGGCCTCAGGCGTGCCAGCCCAGCGGCCTTGATATTTCTTGTTGATGGTGGGGACAGCGGTCACACTAGCTTTGTTGATTTGCGGGGCCCTTTTATATTGGAACTCACTTGGAGTGTTTAGTTGTCGTATGGGAGTCACCGGCCTCGCGCCTGCCGGCCCTGCGGCCTTGATGTTTGTTGCTGATGGTGGGGACAGCGGTCACACTAAGTTTTTTTGCCTGCGGGGCCCTTTTATATTTGAACTCACTTGGAGTGTTTAGTTGTCGTATGGGAGTCTCCGGCCTCGGGCCTGCCGGCCATGCGGCCTTGATGTTTTTTGTTGATGGTGGGGACAGAGGTCTCACTAGCTTTCTTGCCCTGCGGGGCCCTTTTATATTGGAACTCACTTGGAGTGTTTCGCAGCAAACACAAAACGTTTTCGACATCATTCGCAAAAGGTTATAAAAGGTTGTCAGAAAACGTTTAAATGTCGGTTTATATAAAGGGTATATTAAGAGTATAAAACGTTTTCATAACCTTAAAAAACATTTTTTGATAATCTACTGCTCAGCAAATAAAAATGTTTTACAGAAAACGTTTAAATGTCGGGTAATATAAAGGGTATAAAAATGTTTTAATAACATTCCAAAAACATTCTTGAAAACTTGATACAAAACATTCTAAACAGAATGTTATTTTGGGGTTGAAAAAATATTTTTCGAAATATATTTGCCCAAAATATTTCCAATAACGTTTTAAAAACATTTTCATGACCTTTATATAACCAGACATTTAAATGTTATTAAAAGGTTTTAAAAAAAACATTTTAAGAACATTTCTGTGTTTGCTGTGTTCAAATATTTGAACATAATGTTATTTAAGTATTGACACAATATTTGGCAAAAATGTTTGCAAAAATAGTTTACAATAACATTTTTTGAAAACATTTAAAAATATTGTTGTAGTGTGTTTTCATACAAAACGTTTTAAAACGTTATCATGACCTTTATATAACCCGACATTTTAATGTTATTAAAACGTTTTTACCTAGACCAGAAGCCAAAATATAACTTATTTAAAACGTTTTTAAAACGTTTTTGTGTTTGCTGGGTTACTTGTCGTATGGGAGTCACCGGCCTCGGGCCTGCCCGCCCTGCGGCCTTGATGTTTGTTGTTGATGGTGGGGACAGCGGTCACACTAGCTTTGTTGCCCTGCGGGGCCCTTTTATATTGGAACTCACTTGGAGTGTTTAGTTGTCGTATGGAGTCACCGGCCTCAGGCCTGCCGGCCCTGCGGCCTTGATGTTTGTTGCTGATGGCGGGGACAGCGGTCATACTACGTTTCTTGCCCTGCGGGGCCCTTTTATATTTGAACTCACTTGGAGTGTTTAGTTGTCGAATGGGAGTCTCCGGCCTCGGGCCTGCCGGCCCTGCGGCCATGATGTTTTTTGTTGATGGTGGGGACAGCGGTCACACTAGCTTTGTTGATTTGCGGGGCCCTTTTATATTGGAACTCACTTGGAGTGTTTAGTTGTCGTATGGGAGTCACCGGCCTCGGGCCTGCCGGCCCTGCGGCCTTGATGTTTGTTGCTGATGATGGGGACAGCGGTCATACTAAGTTTCTTGGCCTGCGGGGCCCTTTTATATTTGAACTCACTTGGAGTGTTTAGTTGTCGTATGGAGTCTCCGGCCTGGGCCTGCCAGCCCTGCGGCCTTGATGTTTTTTGTTGATGGTGGGGACAGCGGTCACACTAGCTTTGTTGCCCTGCGGGGCCCTTTTTCATTGGAACTCACTTGGAGTGTTTAGTTGTCGTATGGAGTCACCGGCCTCGGCCTGCCGGTCCTGCGGCCTTGATGTTTTTTGCTGATGGTGGGGACAGCGGTCACACTAAGTTTCTTGCCCTGCGGGGCCCTTTTATATTTGAACTCACTTGGAGTGTTTAGTTGTCGTATGGGAGTCTCCGGCCTCGGCCTGCCGGCCATGCGGCCTTGATGTTTTTTGTTGATGGTGGGGACATAGGTCTCACTAGCTTTCTTGCCCTGCGGGGCCCTTTTATATGGAACTCACTTGGAGTGTTTAGTTGTCGTATGGAGTCACCGGCCTCAGGCCTGCCGGCCCTGCGGCCTTGATGTTTGTTGTTGATGGTGGGGACAGCGGTCACACTAGCTTTGTTTCCCTGCGGGGCCCTTTTATATTGGAACTCACTTGGAGTGTTTAGTTGTCGTATGTGAGTCACCGGCCTCGGGCCTGCCGGCCCTGCGGCCTTGATGTTTGTTGCTGATGGCGGGGACAGAGGTCATACTAAGTTTCTTGCCCTGCGGGGCCCTTTTATATTTGAGCTCACTTGGAGAGTTTAGTTGTCGTATGGGAGTCTCTGGCCTCGGGCCTGCCGGCCCTGCGGCCTTGATGTTTTTTGTTGATGGTGGGGACAGCGGTCACACTAGCTTTGTTGCCCTGCGGGGCCCTTTTATATTGGAACTCACTTGGAGGGTAGTTGTCGTATGGGAGTCACCGGCCTCGGGCCTGCCGGCCCTGCGGCCTTGATGTTTGTTGTTGATGGTGGGGACAGCGGTCACACTAGCTTTGTTGACCTGCGGGGCCCTTTATATTGGAACTCACTTGGAGTATTTAGTTGTCGTATGGAGTCACCGGCCTCAGGCCTGCCGGCCCTGCGGCCTTGATGTTTGTTGCTGATGGCGGGGACAGCGGTCATACTAAGTTTCTTGCCCTGCGGGGCCCTTTTATATTTGAACTCACTTGGAGTGTTTAGTTGTCGTATGGGAGTCTCTGGCCTCGGGCATGCCGGTCCTGCGGCCTTGGTGTTTTTTGTTGATGGTAGGGACAGCGGTCACACTAGCTTTGTTGATTTGCGGGGCCCTTTTTACATTGGAACTCACTTGGAGTGTTTAGTTGTCGTATGGAGTCACCGGCCTCAGGCCTGCCGGCCCTGCGGCCTTGATGTTTGTTGCTGATGGTGGGGACAGCGGTCATACTCAATTTCTTGACCTGCGGGGCCCTTTTATATTGAACTCACTTGGGGTGTTTAGTTGTCGTATGGGGTCTCCGGCCTCGGGCCTGTCGGCCCTGCGGCCTTGATGTTTTTTGTTGATGGTGGGGACAGCGGTCACACAAGCTTTGTTGCCCTGCGGGGCCCTTTTATATTGGAACTCATTTGGAGTGTTTAGTTGTCGTATGGGAGTCACTGGCCTCGGGCCTGCCGGCCCTGCGGCCTTGATGTTTTTGCTGATGGTGGGGACAGCGGTCACACTAAGTTTCTTGCCCTGCGGGGCCTTTTATATTGGAACTCACTTGGAGTGTTTAGTTGTCGTATGCGAGTCAACAGCCTGGGGCCTGCCGGCACTGCGACCTTGATGTTTTTTGTTGATGGTGGGGACAGTGGTCACACTAGCTTTCTTGCCCTGCGGGGCCCTTTTATATTGGAACTCACTTGGAGTGTTTAGTTGTCGTATGGGAGTCACCGGCCTCGGGCCTGCCGGCCCTGCGGCCTTGATGTTTGTTGCTGATGGTGGGGACAGCGGTCACACTAAGTTTTTTGCCCTGCGGGGCCCTTTTATATTTGAACTCACTTGGAGTGTTTAGTTGTCGTATGGGAGTCTCCGGCCTCGGGCCTGCCGGCCATGCGGCCTTGATGTTTTTTGTTGATGGTGGGGACAGAGGTCTCACTAGCTTTCTTGCCCTGCGGGGCCCTTTTATATTGGAACTCACTTGGAGTGTTTCGCAGCAAACACAAAACGTTTTCGACATCATTCGCAAAAGGTTATAAAAGGTTGTCAGAAAACGTTTAAATGTCGGTTGATATAAAGGGTATATTAAGAGTATAAAACGTTTTCATAACCTTAAAAAACATTTTTTGATAATCTACTGCTCAGCAAATAAAAATGTTTTACAGAAAACGTTTAAATGTCGGGTAATATAAAGGGTATAAAAACGTTTTAATAACATTCCAAAAACATTCTTGAAAACTTGATACAAAACATTCTAAACAGAATGTTATTTTGGGGTTGAAAAAATATTTTTCGAAATATATTTGCCCAAAATATTTTCAATAACGTTTTAAAAACATTTTCATGACCTTTATATAACCCGACATTTAAATGTTATTAAAAGGTTTTTAAAAAAACATTTTAAGAACATTTCTGTGTTTGCTGTGTTCAAATATTTGAACATAATGTTATTTAAGTATTGACACAAAATTTGGCAAAAATATTTACAAAAATAGTTTACAATAACATTTTTTGAAAACATTTAAAAATATTGTTGTAGTGTGTTTTTTTCATACAAAACGTTTTAAAACGTTATCATGACCTTTATATAACCCGACATTTTAATGTTATTAAAACGTTTTTACCTAGACCAAAAGCCAAAATATAACTTATTTAAAACGTTTTTAAAACGTTTTTGTGTTTGCTGGGTTACTTGTCGTATGGGAGTCACCGGCCTCGGGCCTGCCCGCCCTGCGGCCTTGATGTTTGTTGTTGATGGTGGGGACAGCGGTCACACTAGCTTTGTTGATTTGCGGGCCCTTTTATATTGGAACTCACTTGGAGTGTTTAGTTGTCGTATGGAGTCACCGGCCTCAGGCCTGCCGGCCCTGCGGCCTTGATGTTTGTTGCTGATGGCGGGGACAGCGGTCATACTACGTTTCTTGCCCTGCGGGGCCCTTTTATATTTGAACTCACTTGGAGAGTTTAGTTGTCGTATGGAATCTCTGGCCTCAGGCCTGCCGGCCCTGCGGCCTTGATGTTTTTTGTTGATGGTGGGGACAGCGGTCACACTAGCTTTGTTGATTTGCGGGGCCCTTTTTATATTGGAACTCACTTGGAGTGTTTAGTTGTCGTATGGAGTCACCGGCCTCAGGCCTGCCGGCCCTGCGGCCTTGATGTTTGTTGCTGATGATGGGGACAGCGGTCATACTAAGTTTCTTGGCCTGCGGGGCCCTTTTATATTTGAACTCACTTGGAGTGTTTAGTTGTCGTATAGGAGTCTCCGGCCTCGGGCCTGCCAGCCCTGCGGCCTTGATGTTTTTTGTTGATGGTGGGGACAGCGGTCACACTAGCTTTGTTGCCCTGCGGGGCCCTTTTTCATTGGAACTCACTTGGAGTGTTTAGTTGTCGTATGGGAGTCACCGGCCTCGGGCCTGCCGGTCCTGCGGCCTTGATGTTTTTTGCTGATGGTGGGGACAGCGGTCACACTAAGTTTCTTGCCCTGCGGGGCCCTTTTATATTTGAACTCACTTGGAGTGTTTAGTTGTCGTATGGGAGTCTCCGGCCTCGGGCCTGCCGGCCATGCGGCCTTGATGTTTTTTGTTGATGGTGGGGACATAGGTCTCACTAGCTTTCTTGCCCTGCGGGGCCCTTTTATATGGAACTCACTTGGAGTGTTTAGTTGTCGTATGGGAGTCACCGGCCTCGGGCCTGCCGGCCCTGCGGCCTTGATGTTTGTTGTTGATGGTGGGGACAGCGGTCACACTAGCTTTGTTGCCCTGCGGGGCCCTTTTATATTGGAACTCACTTGGAGTGTTTAGTTGTCGTATGTGAGTCACCGGCCTCGGGCCTGCCGGCCCTGCGGCCTTGATGTTTGTTGCTGATGGCGGGGACAGAGGTCATACTAAGTTTCTTGATTTGCGGGGCCCTTTTTATATTTGAGCTCACTTGGAGAGTTTAGTTGTCGTATGGAGTCTCTGGCCTCAGGCCTGCCGGCCCTGCGGCCTTGATGGTTTTGTTGATGGTGGGGACAGCGGTCACACTAGCTTTGTTGATTTGCGGGGCCCTTTTATATTGGAACTCACTTGGAGTGTTTAGTTGTCGTATGGAGTCACCGGCCTCAGGCCTGCCGGCCCTGCGGCCTTGATGTTTGTTGTTGATGGTGGGGACAGCGGTCACACTAGCTTTGTTGCCCTGCGGGGCCCCTTTATATTGGAACTCACTTGGAGTATTTAGTTGTCGTATGGGAGTCTCCGGCCTCGGGCCTGCCGGCCCTGCGGCCTTGATGTTTGTTGCTGATGGCGGGGACAGCGGTCATACTAAGTTTCTTGATTGCGGGGCCCTTTTTATATTTGAACTCACTTGGAGTGTTTAGTTGTCGTATGGGAGTCTCTGGCCTCGGGCATGCCGGTCCTGCGGCCTTGGTGTTTTTTGTTGATGGTAGGGACAGCGGTCACACTAGCTTTGTTGCCCTGCGGGGCCCTTTTACATTGGAACTCACTTGGAGTGTTTAGTTGTCGTATGGAGTCACCGGCCTCAGGCCTGCCGGCCCTGCGGCCTTGATGTTTGTTGCTGATGGTGGGGACAGCGGTCATACTCAATTTCTTGATTTGCGGGGCCCTTTTTATATTTGAACTCACTTGGAGTGTTTAGTTGTCGTATGGAGTCTCCGGCCTCGGGCCTGTCGGCCCTGCGGCCTTGATGTTTTTTGTTGATGGTGGGGACAGCGGTCACACAAGCTTTGTTGCCCTGCGGGGCCCTTTTATATTGGAACTCATTTGGAGTGTTTAGTTGTCGTATGGAGTCACTGGCCTCAGGGCCTGCCGGCCCTGCGGCCTTGATGTTTTTGCTGATGGTGGGGACAGCGGTCACACTAAGTTTCTTGCCCTGCGGGGGCCTTTTTATATTGGAACTCACTTGGAGTGTTTAGTTGTCGTATGCGAGTCAACAGCCTGGGGCCTGCCGGCACTGCGACCTTGATGTTTTTTGTTGATGGTGGGGACAGTGGTCATACTAGCTTTCTTGCCCTGCGGGGCCCTTTATATTGGAACTCACTTAGAGTGTTTAATTGTGGTATGGGAGTCACCGGCCTCGGGCCTGCCGGCCCTGCGGCCTTCATGTTTTTTGTTGATGTTGGTTTTTGTTTGATGACTCGGCGTCTTGCGATGTCTACCCCATTTATATTGGAACTCACTTGGAGTGTTTAGTTGTCGTATGTGAGTCTCCGGCCTCAGGCCTGCCGGCCGTGCGGCCTTGATATTTTTGTTGATGGTGGGGACAGCGGTCACACTAGCTTTCTTGCCATGCGGGGCCCTTTTATATTGGAACTCACTTGGAGTGTTTAGTTGTCGTATGGAGTCACCGGCCTCAGGCCTGCCGGCCCTGCGGCCTTGATTTTTTTGCTGATGGTGGGGATAGCGCTCACACAAAATGTCTTGCCCTGTGGGGCCCTTTTATATTGGAACTCACTTGGAGTGTTTAGTTATCGCATTGGAGTCTCCGGCCTCGGCCCTGCCGGACCTGCGGCCTTAATATTTTTGTTGATGGTGGGGACAGCGGTCACACTAGCTTTCTTGTCCTGCGGGGCCCTTTTATATTGGAACTCACTTGGAGTGTTTAGTTGTCGTATGGAGTCAACAGCCTCAGGCCTGCCGGCCCTGCGGCCTTGATGTTTTTGTTGATGTTGGGGACAGCGGTCACACTAAATTTCTTGATTTGCGGGGCCCTTTTTATATTGGAACTCACTTGGAGTGTTTAGTTGTCGTATGGAGTCACCGGCCTCAGGCCTGCCGGCCCTGCGGCCTTGATGTTTTTGTTGATGTTGGGGACAGCAATCACACTAAGTTTCTTGCCCTGCGGGGCCCATTTATAATGGAACTCACTTGGAGTGTTTAGTTGTCGTAAGGGAGTCTCCGGCCTCGGGCCTGCTGGCCCCGCAGCCCTCACGTTTTTGTTGATGTTGGGGACAGCAATCACACTAAGTTTCTTGCCCTGCGGGGCCCATTTATAATGGAACTCACTTGGAGATTTAAGTTGTCGTATGGGAGTCTCTGGCCTCGGGCCTGCTGGCCATGCGGCCTTGATGTTTTTTTGTTAATGGTGGGGACATTGGTCACACTAGCTTTGTTGACCTGCGGGGCCCTTTTTATATTGGAACTCACTTTGAGTGTTAAGTTGTCGTATGGGAGTCTCCGGCCTCAGGCCTGCCGGCCCTGTGGCCTTGATGTTTTTGTTGATGGTAGGGACAGCGGTCACACTAGCTTTGTTGCCTTGCGGGGCCCTTTTATTTTGGAACTCACTTGGAGTGTTTAGCGCTCAATAGCGCTAATAGCACGCCTTACGCGATTAGCGCTAATAGCGCATCTCACGCTAATGAGTGCTATTAGCGCTAATAGCGCTAATAGCACCTACCATCCGCAGAAAATGATACATTTTAAATTTTGCAAACGATATACTAATGAGCGCTAATATCGCTATTAGCACACACTACGCTATTAGCGCTAATAGCGCACCTCGCGCTAATGAGTGCTATTAGCGCTATTAGTGCTATTAGCGCTAATAGCGTCTACCATTTGCAGAAAATGAACAATTTGGCACGTAATACAATGAGTTGTAAAATCGTTATTAGCATACCTGTCGGTATTAGCGCTAATAGCGCTAATAGCACGCCTTACGCTATTAGCGCTAATAGCACATCTCATTCTAATGAGTGCTATTAGCGCTATTAGCGCTAATAGCGCTAATAGCACCTACCATCCGTAGAAAATGGTCAATTTTAAAATTTGCAAACGATACACTAATGAGCGCTAATATCGGTATTAGCACACACTATGCTATTAGCGCTAATAGCGCTGTTAGCACACCTTACGCTATTAGCGCTAATAGCGTCTACCATTTGCAGAAAATGAACAATATGGCACATAATACAATGAGTTGTAATATCGTTATTAGCATACCTGTCGGTATTAGCGCTAATATCACGCCTTACGCTATTAGCGCTAATAGCACATCTTACGCTAATGAGTGCTATTAGCGCTATTAGCGCTAATAGCGCTAATAGCACCTACCATCCGTAGAAAATGGTCAATTTTAAAATTTGCAAACGACTGACAGTTAACGGAAGGGCGTGGGTTCAATTCCCGGCATTTTTTTTTCATTTTTCCAAATATAACGCTAACGGTCGACACAATCAGTTTAAAAAGAAATCAATGTAATTTTCTTTCTTTAAATTTTGTCGACCGTGGGGAAGTTAATGAATCAAAATTCCAATTTTATTTTTACAACCCTAAATACATTGCCAACAAATATATTCGGAGTAAACCGATGAAATTATGTCTGTTTGATACGTTTTAGTTAAGTTTTCTATCACGCCGCCACGGACCATACGTACATTGAATAAGTTAATATACATTATAAATCGATTAAATGTTCAGAGAGTTCCTCGTGTTGCAGCGGTAGAGGCTGTGACTTGTGAACTAAAGGTTATAATGATAGCCATGAGTTCGAATCTTCTGTAGCGCTATCTTTTAATAATATTACTTTTCCTATCCTCTTCTGTACGATATGTTTAAAAGCTTTTTTACCTCAACTTCTTTCTTTCTTTACTTCTTTCTTTCTTTCTTTCTTTCTTTCTTTCTTTCTTTCTTTCTTTCTTTCTTTCTTTCTTTCTTTCTTTCTTTCTTTCTTTCTTTCTTTCTTTCATCTTTCTTTCTTTCTTTCTTTCTTTCTGAGATTTAAAATAGCTCAATTGGTAGAGCGCGTACCAATTAAACGGAAAAGTTAACCGCACGGGTTCGAATACTACATGCTACCTTTTTTTATTTTGATCCCGATATTTTATTTTTCCTTAGTATTTACTTCTACAGAATAAATTTCAGATTTTTGTTGATCGAAATAATATTTTACAATGTGTTTGGTCAATGATGTCTTCTGCTATAAGTATGAAATACTAGGGCTTGGTGTGATAAGCCTTTTGATAAGTATGAAAACATGTTTAATATTCAGTTAGCTTAGTATGTATTATCAGCTGACTTCAGATATGCAAACTGTAATAACAACATTTATTTTCATTTTAGACTTTTTTATAGTCTATATTTTCTTCATTTCAGCTTAATTTAGCAGTTGTCATGGTTGTGTGCAAATTCCTATTACTATTAGATACGTTGTAATAAAACATGATTTTAAACATTTGTATATTACTTTTCTCTGAGGGCTTGCAGCAAAATTGATATTTTATTTTCCTTGGTATGGGTTTGTGGCTAGTAGTCAGGTAATGATGATGATATGATGATGATGACGACGACGACGACGATGATGATGATAATGATGACGATGACGATGATGATGATGATGATGATGATGGATAATACAACTGATGTCAGATGATTATTAGAGTCGTGATGGTGACGATGATGGCAGTGATGAGGGATTTAATTTAGTATGAAATTCTCACCCCCCTCCCGCACCCACCAGTCAATGTTGTTTTGATACTGAGACAGGAACGGTCAATTGGTCTAGTATTGGCTCCAACATTGCTTGGGGGGGGGGGGGGGGGTGCAAGCAATATGAAACATTAATGTTTGCCACTCATGTTACTTGCAATGTTTAAACAAAGAGCACGTTTCTATTGTATCAGTCACAGTATATGTTTTTGCTTAACACGTGTGCTATGACCCAAAAATACATCATCTCCAAATACACAGTTCAGTGACCTCGAGGCCTCCATTCAACAAGAAAGTTAACCTGTTGTTATAGAAGGACATGCATTTATACCCAATACACCCAGAGGTCAATTTATGAGTGCACAAACATTATAGGGTCAACAAACTGTGTCTTTATAATCCGAACAACATGTGACATATTTACAGCAAGGGCCCGTGCCAAGGCCAAATCGACTTTTACAATGTTTATTGAAGAGATAAGATAGGCATAATCTCAGTTTGCGAGTAGATAAGAGGTCAAATTTTTCCATGTTAAAATAGAATTACATGCTAGGCATGTTTGTTCCTCTTTTCGTTTGTGTATTAATCATCATCATCATCATCATCATCATCATCATCATCATCATCATCGTCATCGTCATCATTATCATCTTTGATTTGATTTGATTTGTTCATCATCATCATCATCATCATCATCATCATCATCATCGTCGACATCGTCATCATTATCATCATCATCATCATCGTCGTCGTCGTCATCATCATCATCATATCATCATCATTACCTGACTACTAGCCACAAACCCATACCAAGGAAGATAAAATATCAATTTTGCTGCAAGCCCTCAGAGAAAAGTAATATACAAATGTTTAAAATCATGTTTTATTACAACGTATCTAATAGTAATAGGAATTTGCACACAACCATGACAACTGCTAAATTAAGCTGAAATGAAGAAAATATAGACTATAAAAAAGTCTAAAATGAAAATAAATGTTGTTCTAAGTTTAATATCAGGGTTTGAAAAATATACAGTACCAAGCATTATAGTTTTTTTCTGACATTTACTGAAAAAAAAATGAAAATGAGTGCTTTTCATTTGGCCGATAAAATTAATTTTACAGTCATAATTTTGCTCATTTCAACACCAAATTCGATCGCTTGTATTGCCTCATTAATGATTGAGTGAGCCACGTACAACAATAGATATCGGTTGACCACCGTTCTGAGTGATGAAGTCACAGATTTACATGGAGTCTGTTACGTCCATGGTCAGTGCAACTACAGCATCTCGGTTTTTTAATTTGGCACCCGGGCATAAATTCAGGCACCCGACCCAAAAGCTGTGAAAAGAGCTGTTTCTGCGAAAGAATCGTGCAGGTTGTGTTTATATATAATTTGTACTCAGATAAACTCGCTGAAAGTGATTCATAAAATACAATGTATAGGACAATAATAATTGTTATCATTAGCACTTAGACAATTGAAGCTAATTGACATAATACAATGAAGGTCACCTTTGATCGCGGGGTGGCAATTCAGTATCGAAGTTACGTAATGTTACTATGTCAACGGGATCACGCGCTAGAGTAATGAACCACGATCGAAATGATCACCACATAAAGTATATGGCACTCGAAGGCATACCAAAGTAGCGTGATCCGGTAACCAAGAGAATTACGTAACCACTTCGATGCTGAATTATCCACATAATTGAATGGTCGAGTTGGCTTAATGATGGTTTATACAGAGTACCAAAAAACAAAACAAAAAATAAATAAATAAATAAGTAAATAATAAATAAATAAATAAATAAATAAATAAATAAATAAATAAATAAATAAATAAATAAATAAACACCTTGGTTGAGTTAAGGCTGTAGCTTTAGCTTTAGATAACCTAGGAATTATATTATATTTTAATCTCAAATGGAATATAAATCTTGGGAATTTTCATTCCGCACGTTTTACATGTTTAAGGTGTTTTAGTAGTGCCAAGATGGTCTTCTTGAACATGATCTTCTTAAGGTTATACAATGGATTTTTCAAGGCTTGATTCCAGAGGGGCGTAAGTTAATAATAGAAACAGCCATGCAGAAGAAAGTGAACTCAGACGTACTTGGTGTATCAATCTACATGCATAATGACCACGAACCTAACCGTGGCACGTGAGTCATCCTGTCGTGAAATAAATCAATGCCGCTATAGGTTATAGTAGACCTACCCTGATTATGCAATATATACAACAATAACTATAACAGCAATAACAAAACCAACAACCAATATCTAATTTGTAAAAAATATTCATAGGCTTATATATGCCGCGCCTATTAGACTAGTAGGCCTATTCATGAATTATACAATAAAACGGCAAAAACAATTAATCACAGCAGTCAGAAAGAAACAAACGAACAAGAAAGAAGACAGAAAAAGAGAAAAGAAAGAAAAAAACAGAAAATAATAGAATTGGACCACACAGGGACTCGAACCCGTACTAGTTGACTAGCTCAAAACTATTACATAGTCGAAAGAGTATGAGTCAAGCGCGCTAATCGCCGGGGGGGGCACTCCAACTTTGGAGGTGACGCGTATGTAGGGCTGTTAAGACCCCCTTTTTCAGCATCGCTGTCACCCAAAGATCCCATATTTTTTTACAAACAGATGCTCTATCACCCGAAGACCCCCTATTTTTCCATTTGATCTGTCACCCAAAAACCCTTACAAGTTCAATTTGAACAGCAATTTTCATTTATCACTGATTTTGTTACTTACTTTGAAAAAAAACAAAGAAATTTGAAGCCATTTAGAACTAAAAATTTGATTTTCGAGGTTTCTGTGGAGCTGTTTCGGCTCTCACCCAAAGATTCCATTTAAAAAAAAGGTCATGTTCTCACCCAATGACCCCATATTTTTTAAATTTTGCTCTCACCGAATGCCAAAAATCATGCTCTCACCCAATGACCCCATATTTTTTACATTTTGCTCTCACCGAATGCCCCTTAGTGCGGAAGTGCCAGCCCTACACCTATATCCATTTCATATTGAAGTGCCCCCGGGCTAATCGATTGCGCCACGGAGTGAGCTTACGAAAACTGTTGATCTCAAACTGCCTATGATATTCAATCGTGCATTCAGGCTGTTATGATAAACAAGCGCATTGCCCCCGCAAAGTCGGACGCATCGATGACGAAAAAACTCGTTTTTGCCAAAGTAGCTTCAATTTGGAATGAAAATCAAATGGTAGAGTAATCGACAGACAGTCGAGAAATAATGTTGGTAGTTAGATGTCAAAATTAACGTTCCACAATCAAGATATCGATAATATAACAAAACAGTGTTTTCTCATGCAAGATTCTCGAAAATGTTCCCCAAAAAACGGGTTTTTTTTAATTTGATCGGTACTGTATTTGGTTCTTCCCCATGGCAACATTATTTCTCTGATCAATTTGTAGTACAATACAAAAAGGAAGAAAACAATGACTCGGCGTGGTTTTATACGGGGCGCACATTTGAAAAAAAACACGTCATGGAACGCGTTTTTGATCTTTTGAACATGGTGTGTAAAAAGGTTTTAAACGAAGGATTTTCAAATTTATTCAAAAAAATTGTATAAACACACACACAACGTTCATCCAATTTCACTCGCTGCGATATTTGATTACTGAGAAAAATCAGTTTTATAGAGAACAACTTTATACGTCTTTTATACGTTTTTTATGCGTTTCTTCGTGTAACCTTAAGTTCGACTTCTTGTCTTTGTTCATGACATTCTGAAATTTTCAAGGACTAAATTTTGAAAGTATTTACAGCCGTAAACAAAGTTATCGACAAAAACTCTTGCAACAATGATACATGTAATATACTAAAGTCTGTCCACTTTGAAGTACGAAGTAAGGTGCGCACATTTTGCGTACGCGTATCGTACGTCGCATCATATGGGGGGGGGGGGCACCGACCATGATTGGGGGCACCGGGTCTGATGGGGAGGGGGCACAAGCCATTTTAGCAATTTCCACCCGGTGCCCCTATGACGATACGCCACTGTTAATTCCTTTTGACATTACGGCGCACAGAAACAACGTAATTTACTGGGCACTTAGTACATAGTTGCATGAACAATTTGCTTTAAAAATCTGGACATGCACGCCTCGTTTCCATCGAAATACACATCGGTGTGTCAAAGGTAACTTGTCCAGACTCTTGAGATATTTAATTGTAGCCTAAGCTTGCTGATCAAGATGATAAGATGTGACTAACTTCGGGGTCCAATTTAATGATAAAAATTATGGTCTTCTTAAGTTGAACCTCTCGATTCTGGCTTAAGTATTTAACTCTTCTTTACTTAACATGCTTAATATAGTTATCGTCTGTAGCACTGGAAACGCAATTAACGACTGAAATTCCTATACGTTCCTGATATTCACAATCTTGTACAGAGGAGTTCTGCAAAAAGATTGCACCGTCGAAACGGCAATTGCCAAGGTCCTAATTGTAAATTTTCAACAATAACTTTGAACCAGACAATAATTCCCTACACGACATCAAGTACTACTGATTAAAACCAACATGGTTAATTACAAATAACAAAATAAAAAACAAAACAGTAGTCAAACAGTGGAAGCAACATGTTACAAATTCAACACTGTATTATTGTCAGATCATCGGTTCTTCCAAAGTTTGTTATGCGATATATTCATACATGTTCAAGCATAAATACAATGCAAAAAGAAAGTCCTCACTCCAATGAGCCGTCAAAACTCTAAATCTGATCGTATGATAAAATTATTAGTACCAAAAGCTCTAAATTGACAAAGATTGATAACAGAGGCAATCCATGTCAACTCCAGGGATGTGCACCGCAGCACCTCTTCGATTTTTTTTCTTTTTCTGTGTGGTGCTAGATATTGGTGAGAAAGTAAAACCCTGACAATTTGAGCTTCATATTCCATTTCGTTTTCCCGTGGTAGCAATTTGAAATTTAGGGGGGGGGGGGGTACGTCAGCGTACAAAATGTGTCGCTACGCGAAAGACGATGTTTGGAGGGAAACCCATACAACTTTTACAAATATCTATCCTGGAGTACTTCTTTGTGTAGAATTTAAATCTGCCATCAGCAAACTTGTAAGTCCTTTACTTTAAAAGATATAGGACCCTCAAAATGCAACTTCATCCATCCAGGACCAACTTCGGGGAGAACTCCAAAAGTAAAAATAACTTTGCTGCAGGATCTCATTTCGCATAAAGGTTTTTAAGCCACCTACAGGAAACAATTTGTCTATAACTACCAAGAAAATTTTATCCAAATGTCCACTATTTTTGCATGTTGGCAATATCTTAAATTTGTTGAATATAATTTTCTATACAGATGCAAGATGACAAGATGCCTTATCACTAAAGTAAACAAATTACACAGCTAGTCTTGGTCTTGCTAGCTTTTGTCAGGGATATTTTGTCTCATAGCCCTGCTTTTATGAACACCAATTATTTTTGTAACAGAAAATATATTATACAGGTTTATACACACATTGCTGGGTTATTACAGGAGTCAATAAATGCAGGATCTCATTTCGCATAAAGGTTTTTAAGCCACCTACAGGAAACAATTTGTCTATAACTACCAAGAAAATTTTATCCAAATGTCCACTATTTTTGCATGTTGGCAATATCTTAAATTTGTTGAATATAATTTTCTATACAGATGCAAGATGACAAGATGCCTTATCACTAAAGTAAACAAATTACACAGCTAGTCTTGGTCTTGCTAGCTTTTGTCAGGGATATTTTGTCTCATAGCCCTGCTTTTAAGAACACCAATTATTTTTGTAACAGAAAATACATTATACAGGTTTATACACACATTGCTGGGTTATTACAGGAGTCAATAAACATTCAATTAGCTATAGATAATGGACGTAAATCGCCCATTTTAGCTTGCTGCATAGTTTTCTATACAGATAGGCCTAATCACAAAGTAAACATTCAGTATACTGACCATGACCGACCTACCTAGCTTTGATTAACCAATCAGTTACGTGTATTGTCAGCATGTGATGGCTATAAGCCAATTGCAAACATGTTTATAAAAAAAAGGCTAAAAAAGAGACTCACAGACTGCCATGCAGATTTAAGGGTTAATTTAGTCCTTGTCTTGTATTATGTGGGGGAGGATTAGATAAATGCATACAAACTAGGGTATGAGATATTAGGAATTATTTCCTAGCCTCTTAACCACGGGGTTGGTGGGCTACAATACCTATTCAAGACACAGAATATAACTGTGCATATGAGATGTGGGGGCAAGTGGCATCATTTCACTGCCGTGAAAAAATCCGCCGACCCATGCTCCCATGCATGCCCATCCTATGAAAATCAAATGGTGCGTCCCTAACACCAATTAAAACATGCATGGTTAATTGATCGAGTACAAACAAAGTTTATGAAGCGGCGTACGTGGAACAGTTCCAACCGTGGATGGAAGCTACATAATTATACATCGTTGTTTTCGAGCGAATGCACATACCTATTGATAGATAAACAGCAAATACATATACATAATTACCTTTTGTTTTCAAGTTATTTATTTGTGGCAGCAATTAAAGTGACAACAGTGATTCAACTCAAAAATTGTTTAAAATAAAATAGCTCTGGAGTTCTCCTGATGAGGACGTGTATCTTTACGTCGAAATATTGAGGTAAATAATTTAAAAGTTATTTTTCTGTTGAATGTTGTTTAAACTTAAATTGCTGTAAAGTTTGTTTGATATGTAAATATTTCTGCATGTTCATTCCAACGATTATCTCTGGAGTTCTCCTGATTATCTCTGGAGTTCTCCCTGATGAGTTCTCCTGATGAGGACGTGTATCTTCACGTCGAAATATTGAGGTAAATAATTTTAAAGTTATTTTTGCGTTGAATGTTGTTTAAACTTAAATTGCTGTACATTTTGTTTGATATGTAAATATTTCTGCATGTTCATACCAACGATTGATTCCAACTATAATAAACAATAGTGTCTTCTTAAAACCGAGAAAAGATGTCATCACGGTGATATTATTCAATTGCAAAATATACGTCTTATAACGGCGTCTTTAGAACACCGAACCCGGGCGCTGAACATCCCTACCAAACACGTGCTTTGGTCCTTATAACCCTCTCCGCGCGGGTATCGGCTGCAGACGACAAGAAATTAACTTTATAAATGAAAAAAATCAGAATTGTACATTTTCATGACGATATGTGGAATCAGCATGAAAAATGCATCAACATGAGTACAAACAAGCCAAGTCACGGTTGTTTGTTGGTCTCATTTATTAGTTTTTCAAACAAAACATCATGTATAACCAAATTTTAGGCTTAAACAGCTAAAAGTGATATCACGCTAATGTATACGGATTCTTTTGAGTCGTTCTCAACTTAAATTTCCCTTCTTTTACAAAATTATTCACTTTAATAGTATTTTTTAAAGCTTTTTCGGATAAAATGTATATACTAATGACAAAATTGGTGGCGCTATTTAGTTACTGGAAATTACCCTTTCATGCTTTAATAACAAATAATTCCTTTTATTGTTTGATAAAATATGTTTACAAGCTTGTTGCTTGTTTCACCTATTCCAGCTGTTTTAATGGCGGTATTAATATGATTTAGGATAAATAGCGCCATCTACAGTTTGCATTTAGTTAATAATGAAGCCAATTCTACATACATCATTGGTTGAGAAAATATCTCAAAACGTTTATGTTGAAGCCGGCCAGCTAGCAGAGCATTGATGTACATTAAGTAAGGTAACTATAGTAACATAATAGTATATCTCCACTATCTATTACATGTTGTCGAACCATTTCTTCTTCTCACGACCGCTCTTTCTTTTCCCTCCGAGGATTTGGAGTGTGAGCGGACTTCTACTGCCTCTAAGCACGTGGCCGAGGTAACCCATCTTCAAATTGGTAACCTTTCCAAGGAGCTGTCTTGAGGTCTTCAGTTCTTTCAAAATGCTGATGTTTGTCCTTTTCTCTTTCCAGTTTATATTCAGTATCTGCCTCTAAAACCACATCTCTGCTGGCATAATCTGTTCATTTTGCTTTGCATAGTGGCCAACTTTCTTCCCCATGCTGGAGAGTACTAGATACTATGGTCTTCACAATCTCCACTAGAGATGAATTATGTTCTTCATTTCCTAATGTGCTTTCCGTTCACGTTTCTATGTCTGATTTCTTACAGACGAGCATTATGGACGTTGCTCACTTAATGATCACAGTATCGCTGCTTTATGGACAATTATATCTTACCAAGGGTAAGTCCAGTAGCATATAATACATTGTGCAAAAGGTTCAGACTGCAACGGACTGGAAATTTTAAAAGGTTCATGGCGAAAATATAAAAACGAATGTTTTATTAAAATATCCGGCGAACATTGTGTGGCCCTCTTGTGGTGGCACCCTGCAGTGCCACACTTAATTTCGCGCGGGATATTTGATTGCATGTTGTTGTAACTTCTTTCTTGCTCAAAAACTGTAGCTTCGAATATGCACACGATAGCATATCTTTTCCAATGTTGGCTATTTTAAAATTGAGTTGAAAATAAATGAATGTTAACAAAATTTTCATGCACTCACCTGTCGTGATCAGCTGTGTTTACATCCTAACTTCCATTGCTTTACTAGATCGTTGCACAGTGTCATCGCCCCGATATCTTCATGGTAGAAATCGCCATGGTAGGTTGAATCCACAGCCACACATTTTATTTCGACCTTATGAGACGCATAATTAGCCAAGTGACCTGACTAAGGCTACTGACAATAGCCGGGGTAATTGATTTCTCGCTGTGTGAGTAAGCTTGTATACGACATTGCGGTCAATGGTCATACTGCATCCACTGGAGTAGTGAGTGCAGCTATAGCTGTACCTGCGCGCTGTAGTCCATACAGGACCAACGCAATATAAAATTAGAATTTTGGTCAGATTTTGAGTCGCACGGCCTTTTCTCAAGAGGCAAGCTAACGACTATCATATCTGTTCAACACGTATTTTCAAGTGTATGAGACCAGATCTGGTTTCTTGAGACGAAATCATTTACGGGAGATATTCATCATTTTCTACCCCGGTATTCGCAGATTTTCGTCTGATATCAAAATCTAGCAATTCACGTGTATCGATCCCGGGTATTTATTTTAGTATCTCTGCTGCACCAAATAATTATTAGCCAGGCGATGTTAGTGTGCGTTGTCGATAGTAATGGACATGCATGTGAAGCTATCGCTGAGCACATTCAAAGCTAGACTTCTCAAGTAACTTCTTCCGAATTCCGTGCCCTCACACTATAGAAATTGTGGGAAACATCGTTGATCTTGCAAGGTGTTCTGTGCAAGGTCGTCCAATGAACCATAACATGTCTCCTCCAAACGCTGTCTTTGGGTGGGTCAGATGTTGTGATTTCATTTAATTTATTTCAGGTAGTATTAACATTCCTCCTCGATGGTTAGATTTACTTAGACCTTGGTTAAAAGAAAGTAATGTTTTTTCTCCACTCTTTGCACACAAAATTAACTTGGTTGGTTTTGTCGTTCTCTGTGGTAGCCTATACCACTGCAAGTGCTTTACTTATCACGTATACATCGTAGAAAATACTGGCTGGCCCAGTATCACAGTTGTTTGATGGGATCATTTATTAGTTTTTCAAACAAAACATCATGTACAACCAAAATTTAGGCTTAAACAGCTAAAAGTGATATCATACTAATGTATACAGATGCTTTTCTCAACTTTAATTTCCTATTTATTAAAGCTTTTTCGGATATAAAATGTATCTATTACTGACAAAATTGGTGGCGCTATTTAGTTACTGGAAATTACTCTTTCAAGCTTTTAATACAAATAATTCCATTTATTTTTTGATAAAATTTGTTTATAAAATGTCCTTGCTGTTTGTTTCACCTATTCAAGCTGTTTTAATGGCAGATCACCTAACCCTTGTAAATAAAGAAATATGATTTAGAATAAATAGCGCCATCTATAGTTTGCATTTAGTTAATAATGAAGCCAATTCTATATACATCAAACAGTCGTATTTATTATCTTACTCTAATTATTCAGTCTATTTATTTAAACAATCTAATTATTTAGTCTCTATTGATACTGCCGTACTCTGCGTACACGTAGACGTTCCCTCCAATGTCCAAAGGATGTTTTTACCACAGTGACGCTTTATCTGGTATTTCTAGTCTTAATTCAGTTTAGTCTTCACTAAAAGTAACACCCGTTATAAATTTGCCTACAGCTTCAGAACTACATAACAATATTAATAATATTTTAACATAGCAGAAAAGGGTGTCTATGCACGCGCATTTCGGATACCCCGTTCGCCCAATTTTGTTCAATATTAACAACACAGTAGTGTTTCTTAAAAGAATTTAAAAGTTGCACTTACAGTATATACGGGTGGGTTAAAGAATTGTAATGTTTTACATTTCTTAGGGAACCAGCTTATTTGATGCAGTATGATCTCCTGAGCATTTTGACACTCTTTCCATCCAAATCGGGCAAAAATGAGTAGGTGCCGGACAAAACAAATATTTCGACAGGGGGTCTATTGGGGGTCTCAAAATCAATATGTGCATCAACAATCATTATTATATGCCTGACTGATTCTGTTGAAGTTGGAATTGATTTGTATGTAATTGATGTCTAGAATTCCATTTTTGAAAGTTGTATAAGAATTGGAGTTGTCGTTTTCTTAACGCCCAATTAAGTATCAGACATATTATTATAATGATTGTTAATAAAAAATATTGATTTTCAGTCCCCTCACAGACCCCTACCCCCACCCCGTCCAAATACTTTTTTTGGCCGGGACCTACTCATTTTCGGCCGATTTGGATGAAAAAGTTGTCAAAACGTTCAGGAGATCATACCGCATCAAATAAGCTGGTTCCATGGTTTAATATTAAAGGCATTAAAGCATTGTGGCATATAAAACTCATTATCAGTCTTCCCGCTGAATTCAATACAATACCATTTTTAAATTATGGATTGTTCTTAACAAATAAGGGATCTAGAATGAGCGTTTATGGCGTTTCGACAGTATTTTTTTGTGGGACATGATAGCACCTCAGACGTATCGAATTGCATTCTGAATACGAAGCATGTCTTTCTGATATCAAATAATTTTCATTTTTTTAAAATTACGATATAATACAAATTTTATGACAAATTATTAAAATATTGATATATAACAGTCCTCGAAATAAATTTATAAATCTAATGATATATTCTTAAAGTGTATGTAGCTGGAAGGAAAAGCCGACGATCAATTGAAAATTTTGACCTTTTATATTGAAGATATGGATTTTTTTCCCCAAAAGACCTATTTTTTTTTTTGGTGTTTTGGGAAAAAATCCATATCTTCAATACGAAAGGTCAAAATTTTCAATTGATCGTCGGCTTTTCATCCCACCTACATACACGTTAAGTATAAATCATCAGATTTATAAAGTTTACTTCAAGTACTGTTAAATATCAAAAATATCAATTTTAATGATTTGCCATAAAATGTGTATTACATTGCGAATTTCAAAAATCAAAATGATTTAATATCAGAAGGACATTCTTCGTATTAAGAATGTGATTCGATATGTCTGATGTGCTCTAATGTCCCACAATAAATACTGTCCAAACGTTCATACCCCTTCCCTTAACAAATACTGTGTTGTTAATAATGAACGAAATTGGGCGAATGTGGTATCAAAATGGGCGTACATTAAAACCATGCACCTTTTCCTTCACTGTTAAAATATTGTGAATACGAATTCTGAAGCTATAGGCGAATTTTGTAACGGCTGCTTTACTGTTTTAGAAGTATTTATGTCGCCGAACATCTCTATACATAATTGTATTTCCTTATATTGCTTTGAATTTCAGCATTTTATTTACCATTTGGTGTCGACTATGATACGATATTAGCTGATGCATGTGATAACTGTATATCCGACACTATCTCGTTTGCACCTACTGTACTGAACTTCTACGGTGACCAATACAGTGAACTCAGGGTTCGTATCATTTCATGGCCCAACCAATATTAACGGCAGGGAATCGAGAATTGTCGTTCCCGTTAACGTCGTGTTTGCTTACATTTTGTGTCCTCCCCTGATTTTGTCAGGTTCCCCATTTGACCTCAAGTGGTCTAAACAGACATTGAGAGACTCGACCTTAACCAATCAGCTTATTTACCAGCTTATTTTGTAATAGAAGCTACTCTCAGCAGCCGGCGGGCAGTTTATAGAAAATAATACTTTACCAGGCGTGGACGATGTGCGGCAAAGCTACTAGATTCACATTGAGATGTAACAAGAACAGTCTTTAAAAAGACATAATGTCGTCACACCGATGCGCACATCGTTAATGCGCACCTATCGGCTTTCTAATGTGCAGAAACGATGTTCGCTATAAACTGAACTCCTTTATTGTTCATTCATACACTCTTAGATAGCGAGAACCAATCAGAGCAAGCGTTAGAAAACCCCAAACCATGCATTGATTGTGTCTAATGTGCACACCGCGTAGTACGCGCAGTGCTTTCGCACGCATTAGATTAATATTATCCTGTTTTGCCAAATGAAATCCTAATCCTTTAGTTAGTCCTAATTGGCAATAAAAGTCAAATTGTAATATTTTTGGAAATAAAGGCCCAAAACATGTGTTTTTATGGTCTTTTTCGTATGCAGCGACAATCAAACCCAAAGACTTTTACTAAGACTAATTTCAGAAATGTATTTGAATTTTTGGAAAAGACATGTTTCATTTTTATAACCAATCATTTAATTAAAGTAACACAAAAAGGTGAAAATTAGAGCAAAATTTCGGCAAATACTTAAGATTTTGAATGGTTAGACTTGTTCAAAGTCTTTGATTTTGTGAATCGATTGTCAGAAAACATGCCGAAAATCCATGTTTTTGGCTCTTTTGGCAAGAAATTAGTGCCGTATTTTTCTGGAAAGGGGAGTAGTTCTTCACGTCTTGACCATTTAGTGGTACACTGTGATATCATGATGGCGGTGCTTACTATATTGGTCTCCTTATTTTCTTGATCCCCTTTAGATAAATACCAATAATTGGATTTTACTTCCTGGTAATCCTGGGTCAACAACTTTGTGGAACTTCGATTCCGCTATAAGTGAAGCATCTATTGCTACTCACTCTATAGACTACACAACTGTAAATATCGGGACCATATTCTATAGGAGCATAGCTAGAGACTCGACAAATGAATGTCAATTCAACCGAGTGGACAAGTTGTTGAATTTGTATGACGTACCTAACACCGTGTCTGCAACTTGGATGTTTGTTTATACTTATGACGGAGTTCAAGATTTTTGGACCAGAAGTGATTTAAACTTGGTAAGTTTACCCTCTATGATCGATTTTCTCTGCATGTTTTTTGTAACTTGTATACATAGAGGGCGCTATTTTTGCAACTACTCCGTTCCACCCAAACTGATAAATAAAATAGCGTACTTAGTGTACCTCTTACGTCATTTCCGGTTCGAAATGGTGGATTTTACGGTCATAAACTAAAGAGATACAGACAATCCTCAAACAGCCAAAGTCTCAGCATCACCCGTTAAAATGAGGGGCAATCGTTCCATGAAGTGCGCCGTCTTTCTCCTCTTCTCTGGCGGTAGTCTCTACAACAGGGGATGTCCCCGATCGTCAGATGTCAACTTAAATATTTCACGAACATCCGCACAAAACATTTTGTGATGGTTTCTGAGTGTGTCTTTATTCAAACTTTGCAGAAAAATTCATGGCAGTGTATTGTGGTGGTGTCGGGGTCAGAGTCTTACGTCATTTACAAATGGGAAGATATGCAGTCAAATGCTGAAGGCGATGGACCGGCAGGGGTAAGAACATAAGACCCGTGAAGGTTACAGCAGAAATCGTAGCCTTAAAATTGTTTTCTGCTTCTTAAGGCTAGATGGAAGGGGTTCATGATGGGTAGCGCTGTTCTGGCCCATTTTGTGAAAAATCTGGAAGAACTACCACAAGAAAATTAATATCAGGTTGTAGCGGAGATTGATAGTCATATGCCATGATAATTTAATGAGGGGACAAATAATTTTATACAAAACTTTCTTCGTTTTTTAAGACCAAGCCCTTAAAGGTACATTTTTATGACCTGGTTTTATTCTACATACACTGAAAGCCAAACAGGAGTCAGTGTGACTCAAAAAGCAGAGTCCGGCCACTCTGTGACTCTATGTCTAAAATGACTCCATATTGGGAGTCATCTGACTCCCTTGAAGAGTCATACATTTATTGACTCTTCTGAAGAGTCACTGTTGATGACTCTACACAGCAGTCATTTGACTCCCAATATAGGGTCATTTGACATAGAGTCGCGTAGTGGCTGGACTCTCCTCCTAGAGTAACCCAGACTCCATTAATAGAGTCGCCCTGACTCCATTACAGGGTCACTCCGACAGTCAGAAAAAAGACAATAATGATACACATAGATCTACATCAAGCTAAAAATTCTAAACTTTAGATTCACGCCATAGGCGATCGTCAGAAAATTTGGCTTGACCACCATCCACTTGCAATGGGAGAATATACATTCCATGGTGTCAACAGCCAAGCAACTACGGAGTCTGACTCCTTTAAAGAGTCAACTGACTCTCCTGTGATAATCAGGTGACTCCTTTGGAGAGTCAATAGAGTCACTTGACTCCATTCTGGCCATCAGTGTATGCCAAGAGAGCCAACAATTACAACAATAAACCATTGGCTAGATGGAAGTTGATAAACTTTCACCTGATATATCCTGCAATCTTTGTGGTTATTTTCTGTCTAATATGGACACGTTTCATTAAATTATTGCTATTACATTTTGCATTGGTTCGTTCCTGAAAATAATATTGGGCTTAGTAGAGTTCCCTTCTATATAAGCTTCCTCGTTATTGTAACATACATCCCTAGTAGAGAGATCCATGATGTATGATTTTCTAGCCACTTCGATTGCGTAAGTTGTTCAAATTTCCAGTTGATATCAATTACGGAAACTGTGCATTACATACTGAGATGTATAGATTTTAAATACCGGGATAGAGTATTGGCGGCACAACTTTGATCTAGCTTTGCAACGCTCGTAAAACCATGGTAAAACTTACGTAATAAACTCAGCAGGCAGCGCTCCTAGAAATCCGATATCGCAAGCCCTCTGGGCTCGAATTTTCCCAGCATGCATTGCGCGATGTAAACACAACCTATGACAAAATCTATGGATGTACTGAGCTGTACTGTACCTTTTCGTTTGTAAATGGCTACGCACACTGCTTAAAAAGGACTCTGCCACTCCCTGCCAGGTATCACAAAAATTGGTTCAGAGAATATCGGCATTCCATACGTGCAAAAAAATTCATAGTCCTGTTCGCCAAAATCAGATTTAGGGCAACAAAGCTATTTCTGATTTTGGTGCGATTTTTACAAGCACAGGTGCTCAAGAAAAATTATTCAGCCAATTCCCCCATAGAGCTCCACAGTGAAACGGCTTAGTGGTTTTCTTTCATTTCACCTCAACACTTCGGCTTAAAATAATCAGAAAACCCCCTTGACAGTTGTTACTAATATTATGTAATATTTTTGCAGAGAATAACAAAATTAAAATTTGACCAAACTCATACATTATGGCTTTAATTGGGTTTACATTGGCTTCAGGTCGAAAGAGGTGGGGAAAGCTTTACGCATGCGTTTTGGGCCGGTACGTGTATACTTATCATGATTATGCCTATCCACATCATCAACTCGCAGGGGCGTAGCAAGCGGGGGACAGGGTGGACGAAGTCCATGGGCCCCGAGGATTTAGGGGCCCCAAGCAAAAGAGAAAATGAAATAAGAGCTGATTAAGGAGATGCTAAAAGAGCTTAAAAGGCAGGGCCGAATTTACCTGGGCCAGACCAAATTTTGGAGGCCCAAACTCACCGAGAGACATGTGCACCTAAGAGTCCAAGTTTGGTTTACAAATTGGGGGCCTAGTATAAGATCGACAGTGGTGGCAGAAGCATTGCAAATCAATAGAGGGAGATAAGCATATTTTGTTCAGTTCTTACTAGGACTTTGCGCGCGAAATAAATTTTTAATTTCAGACAATTTTAGCTCAAAATGAAGGTGAATTTTGCTATGTAAAGGGCTTGTATGATATGCGTGAAGCGCACAAATTTGGTAATTTTACCATATTCTGGTCCAAAACATGGTGTTGTCGGGCTAAGAGGAACATGCACCGCGCAATTTGGGGGGCCCTCTGGCCCAGTGGTAAGTCCAGCCCCGCATTGATTCTTGTCCATGGGCCCCGAGGCTCTTGCTACGCCCCTGTCAACTCGATAAGAATTTCTTTAGTTTGCATTTTTTGAATAGGTTGGATTCCATAAAGGAAATGGGGTGGATTCTTTTGTGGCAAGTGGTATAACTGATTTTCTAACACTACACACTGACGTGTGGAATGTGGGTTGTCCTGGTCTACGAGCGTTTCGAGTTGATACTGATCCACCAACGGAATTAACACCAAACTTGCCTGGTATGTAAAATGATTTTTGGAGGGGTGCTGATTTTGAATAAAGTGGACTTCTTGACGAGGCCCCTGATAGCAGTTATTGTATCAGATTATAGAGACCTGAAGGAGTATAGACCCCAGGTATAGAAGTTCTTCAGGCACCCGGGGTTCAGGCATTAAAAACATACAAAGATACATTCAATAAAAATAACAATAACAACAGTAAAGAAACAACTGCCAAGGGTTAAGAAAAAGGGAATAATATACGGAACTGTTTCCAATAAAGGAATGCATGCCCTTCTTAAATCTGCTATTAATCAGTTTATTGTTATGAATTTGATCCCCAAATATTGTATCGTAAAACTTCGTTAATAAGCATTATGTGCTTTTTTTTAAATTACCCTAAAACTTCATTCTTGTCCGAGCAACTCGTTAATAGGCACATATGCTTATTAACGAATTTTTACGCTATTTGATTTATTCCCAGCACCAGATCCTGCGACATTTTCGTTTACCGTAACAGCCGACATAGCTGACTCATCCAAACTTGTCGTGTCATTTACATCTGTTCCACCACTAACACCGGATCAGATTTTAGTCGAAGCAGAATATGAATTGACCAACAGAGACCAGTGCGAAGTTATTGCCGCACCGGTTAAAATAAGCACGGCTGACGAGATCACGGGTTTGGATTCGTACTCTGACTATACAGTGTATTTGACTCCTTATAACCAATGCGGAGCTGCAATGCCAGCTTCCTCCTATTCTGCAACTACAGGAGAAGATGGTACTATCCAAAATATTTCATGTTTCTTGTTTTCGTCACACGCTCTTTCACTTTACGTTACAAGTGCCGTCAAGAATGTGTAACATTTCACGGTTCTTTGTCATTCAAATCGATGGTATTAAATAACTCAAGTCGTGTTCACACTGTCGGATTTAAGTCACTTAATACCGGTAATAAGTCACTATTACCGGTTATAATTTGCTTATTACCGGTAATAACTCACTTATACATCGCAAAATGAACCATTTTTTGTTCTTTTCAGCCACTTTTTGACAATTCAGGCCGATTGTCGTGCCGTGATATCCCATTGACAATTTCGTCGAGTACAACTTTTGATTTGCACAATAACGGTTTTTCTGACCCGAAATCTCTGTCGTTTATTGCTAAATTTTCACAAATGTTGTCAAACTAAGAAATGTAAATTTCCGAATTTTTTTATTACAGAACCTGGGTTACCACCAGCAAACGTTGTGAATACCGACGTGGGATGCGCAGACGCAACGTTTACGTGGAATGATGTTCCATGCGGTGATCGTCATGGAGCCATCATAGCATACAATTACTTGGTGAATGATGACGGATCTGGTACTGAAATCACCATGGGTGACATTGCAGATCCCGCAATCACAACCGTTAATGTTGATAGTTTGACACCAGGGAATACGTATACTTTCTCAATTAGAGCGGCAACCAGTATTGGCTATGGACCACTCGATAACACTACTTTTACAACGACAACAGGTGTGTGCTTCTCCCACTATGGACCACATTGGCCTCATCGGAATGCCTTAGTTCAATAACCTCAATTAAACAACCATAGTGCAAATTTGACCTCAAGTTGCAGATTATGAGTTTTTGTACCCAAATTTTCAAAGGTCATTCAATGAATGTACAAATGTATTTGGGTTAAGGATAGCCTTGATAGATTAGCATGTTGTGGATCATAGTGTGCTTGCAAATTCAAACACTCTCTTTTTTGCCGAGGTTAAAGGCCCATTCATTGATCCCAGCCTAAGTGTAACCAATTTAAAATTATTTATAAATTCAAATTGTCATTAGGTATTTTTGAAATACTTTGGCAAAAGACGAAGAAAATGGCTGAATTGACAAAGTCGAAGTCCCATTCAAATACATGTAGCTAATTTCTGATGTTAAGAAATTACATATTCGTTTATTCGTTTAAAATATCTTTATTACATGGCTTTCAGCTTAACCACTAAGCAGACTATGTTGGCACATCAATGAGAATAACCAAGGTACCAATACCTGAATTTTGATGATTTGTACGATCCTCCTATAATGAGCAAATCACTGAATGGGCCTTTATATATCAAATAATTGTCGTTCGCTTGATCCATGGTACCTAGAGACGGGAGCAAATTCTCCTTATCTGACCAAGCTACCTAGGATCCATATCCACCAGCGAGTTGATTGATAAACTATTAGTTTTCACGTAGTACTTTCTTTATTACTGTCGTACATTCCACAAGTAGTCGTCGTTCATCTAGTAGCCATGCAACGCGGTATATCCCGAAAAGCAATCGCTTATTATATATAGGTGATAGGGCTTTTATACAGCCTGTCTCAAACAAAATTGTGCAAGTAAAAAGCGCCCTCTGTGGCAATAAGAAAATACCATTGTGACATAATGCTTACATCGACGTCAAGGGCATAGTCTTAGCTCTCAAATGCCGTTTAGTCTGTTCAATTTGCTTGTTTTAATCACGAGATATGCTTACTTAACAACGAAAGGCTAAAATCACAATTGTGCCACTTTTACTAGGAAGAGGGCTGTACATGTAAATCAATGATAGCATCAAGTTTATCAAGAGTTCCTTCGTGAAATCAAAAGAATGCATCAATTACACAACAATACAAAATTGTTTTTAATGTTTTATCATGATAAAGGTATAATGATTCTCTTTTTCCTCTTACGACAAATTAAACGATAAATAAATATTTCACATTCTCCTGCAAAATTAAATACATGTGCACGTCAATGATTTTACCATGGTAAATACTGTTCGTTTTGTCATTCAAGACATGTTAAAAGACAAACAAATATTACACACTTATGGATTAATGAACTTTGACAAGTTCATGAAATTTGACAAATTAATGAAATTAGACAAAATAATGCACGCGCGCTGGTGTTGATGCGTCTAATGCACGAGCCACAAGGGGGGGGGAGTGCCTTAGGCGCATCAACACCAGCTATCATTGATTTACATGTACAGCCCTATTCTCTAGTAAAAGTGGCACAATTGTGATTTTACCCTTTCGTTCTTAACTAAACATATCTCCAGATTAAAAAGAGCAAATTGAACAGAACAAACGGTATTTGAGAGCTAAGACTGTGCCCTTGACGTTGATGTAAGCATAATGTCACAACGGTATTTCCTAATTTTACCCTTTCGTTCTTAACTAAACATATCTCCAGATTAAAAAGAGCAAATTGAACAGAACAAACGGTATTTGAGAGCTAAGACTGTGCCCTTGACGTTGATGTAAGCATAATGTCACAACGGTATTTCCTAATCGCCAAAGAGGGCGCTTTTGACTTGCACAACTTGTTTTGAGACAGGCTGTATACCTGTAGTAGGACCAACCAAGCTAACACAAAACGGTTTTGACATCATTCGCAAAAGCTTAGAAAAGGTTGCCAGGTTAAATGCCGGGTTATATAAAGGTATATAAAGGGTATAAAACATTTTCCATAACATTCAAAAACATTTTTAATAACTTACTGCAAATATTCTGACATAATGTTATAGTGTTCACTAAATATTGGCAAAAACATGTTTGCAAAAATATTTTACAATAACATTTTGAAAACATTTTAAAAGTATTGTTGTAGTGTGTCTTCATACAAAACGTTTTAAAACGTTTTCGTGACCTTTATATAACCCGACAATTAATGTTATTAAAATGTCTTTACCAAAACCAAAATATAAGTTTTGTGTTTGCTGGGAACACTTTGGGACACCCTCTCTCACTCAATCAAATATGGCGTATAGTTACAGAGTGAAATTTTGTGTTTTCCATAGCGGCGTAACGACCATATGCCACTTTTTATGTCATAGTGGCGTAGACCTCGCTACATGTCATAGAGACGTATCGGACCTATACGCCACTATGGAATGAAGCCGACGAAAAGTAACGCCATAGGGATTACACGGCGATCGAGGTGGCGTACGATTAACGTTAGGTTAGGGTATTGCGTTTTGCGTATTTTCCATAGTGACGTATAGTTTCGTACTTACTGTTTTCAGTTTGCCAGCAATATTATGTATCATCATGCAGTTATTGTTAACTACATGTATGCACGCAACACAGGGGCACTCACAGGTAATTGACCCGTACTAGTAGCGCTGTGCTGTGGGTATATGTGATAAACTAGTTAGCGTCATAAATCAAAAAGTATAAATTACTTATTCTTTTCAAAATATCTGGATTTTTAATCCGGTACAAGCTTTAATAACGGAGGAGCATGCATTTGTATGAGAAAGGAAATATGCCATCTTATCCAAACTCCCGTGTTAATCCAATGCACATTTTGATTCACCGGGCCGCCCTGACTTGGTCGCGTTTGGAAGAGGAGTGCCACCAAACCGTAATAGGTACAAATTTAGTACCTTCTGTCAATCAAGTATGGTTTATTTTCTACATGTCAATCTTTAAATTATTAGCATAGTCCTTATAATAACGGCGGAGCGCCTTGATGAGTAAATGATAGCAAACCAGTGAAAAATCCCCAAAACTCAGTCATTGGAGCTCCACCCGTACATGTCAATAGCGTCATTATCGATTGGATTAGTCGACCGTAGCGGACAATTCGATCGCTCATTGGATTAATATTATCACGTGGTAAGACATGTGCATTGGACAATCAATTACTATAATGGTTTAGTACTGCATATTTCGGTTTAATCTTCACTAAGCGGGTTTGTGGCTGAAAAGGTCACGGTGAATTTGCCGTGGACAAAACTGCACTATGTGTATTTCTTTTGAACAATATATAAAAATTTAATCTATTTAGTTTTATACTGCAGAAATTTCACATCATTTACAAAATATGATGAATGTCTGATTTACACAACTCGATTTTAAATTGGCATTTCTTCAAACCCGATTTTCTCGAAAAGTTGTGTATTGGCGGTGCCCCACTATACGCCACTATTGAATACAGCCAACGATTTGTTTCCATATGAGTGTTAATTGTCTTTTGTTTCATGTATTTATGTGTTTTCCTGCCTATATATAGGGCAGTAGTTTGTATTGACCCCTCTGACAAATTGAAATTGCGTTATAAACACAATTTATATGTGAGTATGTATGTATTATCAGCGATCTAATAACCAGTAGGAAGGCACGTGAGTGGTCTGTATCGTGGACATTGGAATGTCTAGAGCAAAGGTCCAACAATCTCAATTGCATCCTTAGTAATGCTTTTCAAAACCAAATGTGTTACAGTACTTGCTGTTATATGACTGTGAATCCTGGGTGATATCATCTGATAACATTTTTTTGCTAGTACATTATGCTAATGCTAAGCATTATACTCAAAATGCCAGAGGAAGAGCCTTGGAGAAAGTATATGCCCTCCGCGCACCGCCGCATAGTAATTTGCAGATTAGACCTTCATCAAAGAACTCGAAGAACACCGGTCCCATATTTGTCTTGCGCAAAGAGGCTAGTGGGGACACTGACAATGCTACAATATGATAATTGATCTCTGCATTGACAATGAACAGTAAATGAACCGTACTGCAAGGAGAAGAACTTTCCGATAGCCTGGTCTGCACTGAACCGAGTGAATAAAAGATTCTGTTGAACACTCTTTATGATGTATATCACATAAGCTACAACCTAATTTATATCTTTGCTTATAATTTTTTACCAACCAGTACCGGCTCCAAATGGAGTCACCAATCTTTCTGTCGTGCCTGATCCATCAGATTCAACAAAGCTCTTGGTGACATGGACAAGCCCATCTCACCCTTTGCCGACCTGCTCTATACCCGTCAGCTTCGTTGTAGAATTTGAACTCACTAATAGTGATCAATGTGAAGTCATAGCTGCT
Source organism: Amphiura filiformis (assembly GCF_039555335.1). NCBI lineage: Eukaryota > Metazoa > Echinodermata > Ophiuroidea > Amphilepidida > Amphiuridae > Amphiura > Amphiura filiformis. The sequence continues at coordinate 34,593,278 of NC_092629.1, forward strand.
CCAGTGCCAATGACTTTCACCACCACAACTGACGTATCTGTTGTCATCACCGGTCAAGAGCCGCATTCGACTTACACTGTGTATGTGACATCTACCGTAGGATCTGTTGTTGGTCCTACTGTATCTGATAGCGCAACTACAATAGAAGCGAATGAGTCACCATGTCTCAAACTAATACACAATGATTCTTTTGTAATAGTCCGGGAATTGTTGTTACCAGAAACCGTGTACTGTAATGGGAGTGATACTAAAATAGGCTTATTTTCGACTGCGATTACAAAATCTATCATACCTTCAAGACTGCTGACGAATATGTATTTTAACCACCAGTGTTTTGCTTTTGAATACAGTTCCTACAACCCCAGTTGGAGTTATTTTAGCTGATCTTCGGTGTACATCCGCCATATTTAACTGGGATCCAATACCATGGTGAGATCAGTAGTTATAACTACGCTCTCTACGACAATGATGGCGCACTTGTTAATTCCGGTGACATAGGAGTCGCAGATCCACTCACCATCGAGATAGCAGATTTAATGCACGGTGGTACAATATATCAGTTCAGTGTGGCAGCTAATACACAATGATTCTTTTGTAATAGTCCGGGAATTGATGTTTCCAGAAACCGTGTACTGTAATGGGAGTGATACTAAAATAGGCTTATTTTCGACTGCGATTACAAAATCTATCATACCTTCAAGACTGCTGACGAATATGTATTTTAACCACCAGTGTTTTGCTTTTGAATACAGTTCCTACAACCCCAGTTGGAGTTATTTTAGCTGATCTTCGGTGTACATCCGCCATATTTAACTGGGATCCAATACCATGTGGTGATCGTCATGGTGAGATCAGTAGTTATAACTACGCTCTCTACGACAATGATGGCGCACTTGTTAATTCCGGTGACATAGGAGTCGCAGATCCACTCACCATCGAGATAGCAGATTTAATGCACGGTGGTACAATATATCAGTTCAGTGTGGCAGCTACAACGGGTGCCGGTCAGGGCCAGTTCAGTAACGCTCTCAGTTTAACAACGCCATTGGGTAATTGAAGACCTTGGAAAATCTCCGTATAAATTCTACGAGTCACAATGCGCTCATGTCTAAAGGCATAGTTCAATAACTAGTGGAAATCCAACATCAAGTTTTCGAGAATTCACTTTTTGCCAATTTCATTTGATTTTAGGGAAAGGCTAACTTTCAGGCCTTTTTGATCTTCCAGCTTTTCCTCCATATGTATCGTGTTTGTATATTTTTGATGAAATTAAAGTTGAAAATGACTCAAAAGCATCTGTATACATTAGCACGATACCGCTTTAAGCTGTTTAAGCCTAAAATTGGGTTGTACATGATGTTTTGTTTGAAAAACTAATAAATGATCATATCAAACAACCGTGACCACCACATGGTAATTTTGAGATCAGACCGACAAAGACAATGAAGAACACCATTATTTGTCTTACATAAAGAGGCTGTTGGAGGAAACTGACAATAATGCTATATTAAGATAACTGATCTCAGCATTAGCCTATTGCACACAAAGTTGTGATCACCTGGTCTGAACGTTCTTTAATATGTATATGTATTATGTATACGTATATCACGGTTGTTTGATGTATATAGAATTAGCTTCATTACTAACTAAATGCAAACTATAGATGGCGCTATTTATTCTAATTCATATTTCTTTATTTGCAAGGGGTAGATGATTAATACTGCCATTAAAACAGCTGGAATAGGTGAAACAAGCAACAAGGAAATTTTATGAACATATTTTATCAAACAATAAAAGGAGTTATTTGTATTAAAAGCTTGAAAGTGTAATTTCCAGTAACTAAATAGCGCCACCAATTTTATCATTAATAGATACAATTTATATCAAAAAAAGCTATAAAAATGCTATAAAAGTGAATAATTTTGTAAAAGAGAGGAAATTAAAGTTGAGAATGACTCAAAAGCATCTGTATACATTAGCATAATATTGTACATGATGTTTTGTTTGAAAAACTAATAAATGATCCCATCAAACAACCGTGATATCACATAAGCTACCACTTGATGTGTATCTTTGCTTATGGTTTTCACATGTTTCTTTTTTACCAACCAGTACCGGTTCCAAATGGAGTCACCAATCTATCTGTTATGCCTGATCCATCAGATTCAACAAAGCTCTTGGTGACATGGACAAGCCCATCTCACCCTTTGCCGACCTGCTCTATACCCGTCAGCTTCGTTGTAGAATTTGAACTCACTAATAGTGATCAATGTGAAGTCATAGCTGCTCCAGTGCTAATGACTTTCACCACCACAACAGACGTGACTGTTCGCATCACTGGTCTGGAGCCGTTTTCGACTTATACCGTATATGTGACATCTACCGTAGGATCTGTTGGAGGTCCTACTGTATATGTTAGCGCAACTACAATAGAAGCGAGTAAGTCATCATGTCTCAAACTTATAAACAATAAGTAGTTTTGTTATAGTCCGGGAGTTGATATTTCCAGAAACCATGCGCTGTAATGGGATTCTTAGTGATACGATAGGCTTATCTTTGATTGTGAGTACAAAATCTATTATACGTACAAAAGTGACCAGAACTTCGTTATCATCTTAAAGGAGTATTTCGTGATCCTAGCATCCTCTTTTTATGACATTTTTCAGTACATATCCCCGAAAAAACCATATTCCCAAAATTTCAGTTGATTCCGATTTTGCGTTTGCGAGTTATGCATGATTATGTGTATTACACGGCTCCATAGACAATACGTTGTAATTTCGTTCTGGTGCACCAGAACGAAATTCAAATTTCACGATATCTTTGCTAAACGAATTAATCTGCAAGAAATATTTTGTACATAAACATTATGTAGCCAGAGTATTCCAGTGATATAAAAATCTCAAAAGTGGGGGGATGAGGCTGTGGATCACGAAATGCCCCTTTAAGTCTGCTGAAGAATATGTATTTTAACGAGGAGTGTTTTGCTTTTGAATACAGTTCCTACAACCCCAGTTGGAGTTATTTTAGCTGATCTTCGGTGTACATCCGCCATATTTAACTGGGATCCAATACCATGTGGTGATCGTCGTGGTGAGATTAGTTATAACTACGCTCTCTACGACAATGATGGCGCACTTGTTAATTCTGGTAATATAGGAGTCGCAGATCCACTCACCATCGAGATAGCAGATTTAATGCACGGTGGCACACGATATCAGTTTAGTGTGGCAGCTACAACGGGTGCCGGTCAGGGGCAGTTCAGTAACGCTCTCAGTTTAACAACACCATTGGGTAATTGAAGTACATTAATAATATTGTCGTACTGATACAAGCATAGGCTTAAATACCTGGGTGACAGGGGACGTGTCCCCATCCTATTCTGTGGCAAATGAGCCATTGGTTGTTCTTTTCGGCCACTTTGTAACAATTCAGGCCAAACGTCTTCCCATTTTGTCAAGACGGATTGAACATTGACGTCACTAGATTTCAGCATAATATGCTATGCATAGTGCACTGGTTATTTGCCAGAGAGATCCAATGAAAATAAAATCAACTTTTTACCGCTTATGCAACATTGAGATCCTAACATTGTGCACTTCTAGTACCTCGAGGCTCAAAGCCATTTGGCGTGAGCTCATAACGCATGGTCGCGATTCGCTAAACTTCCGAAGAATAAAAAGGGGCTGTCGCGAGCGCTCTGGTACAAGAATTGGAATTGCCTTTAAATAAAACGTTTGGGTGTCCTTAACAGTCATATAAAGTGTATACGGCCAATTATCATGATGAGCTCGTTTAGTATGATGTTGGGCGAAAGTCTAAACACATACATATTCGTTCAGTTTTTGCCCAAAACCTCTTTTCATATGTTTACTTGTTCTTTCCTTCTTCTTCTTTGTGTGTGAAACGAACTAACCAGAGCACTTACTTTTGCATTATGATTCCATTTTTTTTTTTTTTTATTACTTTAGTTGTTCTTTTTGCTTAAGGTCAGTTAGAATAGTTAACTGTTGTGAATAAATCGAATCGTGGTATCATGTGAAGCGGTGTTGACGAAGATGTCAAATAATCACAGTTACACCTTTGTAGGGCTTGTGGTTTCTGAGTTATGATGTAAAGAGTGTCGAAACGAAACATCTTCATAAAACGACACATATCTTAAGGACCACAAATAAAATAAAAAAATAAACATGTTTCACGTCCCCTCCCGCTTCCTTTTTTGAGGTTTCCTCAAATATATTTTTATTTTTTGAAATTCAGTCATAACTTTTCAAAAAATATGTCTAGGAAGTTGGAATGTTTTCTATAGCCTTGTTACGATACAAGAAACATTTTAGGAAGGTTTTGTGATCATTGGAGGGGTGTAACTCTCATAACATCAAATGCCTTTTTCCAGGCATTATTGTATAGGCTAAAACAGCTCTAAGTATGGGTATTTACACCAATTTTGCGATAAAAAATAGAAAATAAAAAGCCCCCTCCTCCTCCTTTTTTTCGAAAACCCGGACGTGAAACATGTTTTATTTTTTACTTGGCCTTAAGCAATTTTTGAAAGACCATGTTTCTCATTTCGTACCCATTCAAATCTTCAAGGTGTTAAGTTTCATTAATCTCCTAATCTAGACAATGAAAATTGATTTTTTTTAAATGTTGAACGCCCATGACTAATACTACACGCTTTAATAAACCTGTTGTCTTTGGAGATTTACATTTTCGTCTTCGTATTTCTCCACGCAGTGCCACCTCCACAAGGAGTCTCCAACCTTTCTGTCATGCCTGAGTCATCAGATGCTACTAAGCTTAGGGTGACCTGGACAAGCCCGGCACACCCATTACCAACGTGTCCTATGGCCCTGTTCTTCGTCATAAGATTTGAACTCACCAATAGAGGTCAATGTGAAGTCATCTCTTCTCCAGTGCAAATGACTTTCACCACCACAACTGACGTATCTGTTGTCATCACTGGTCTGGAGTCGTATTCGACTTACACCGTTTATGTTACATCTGCCATAGGATCTATTGGGGGTCACGCTGTATTTGTTAGCGCAACTACAATAGAAGCGAGTGAGTCCTATTGTCTCAAACTTAAAATGACGAATATTGCGAAAAGGCTTATCGTCTATTGCGATTTAATTACAGAATCTGCTTCACGATGGCATCTAAGCACTTGCTCACTGTTCAGTACCGACGGTACCGTCGTCAAATGGATAGCCAAATAGAACGCGATAGAGGGGGCCCGCGGTCCGAGTGAACTTAATCAGTTACAACGGAATGAAGCTTTTATTCATCCGCGCTGACATATTGGAAAATATTGCCATAAAATATTCAGGAAGTCGGAAATCTTTTGTTTCAAACAATGGTACCACTTTTATGAATAGCCTGTCGGCAAATCCAATCGGCATCAATGGAAAATGCGTGACGTCATCTATTTTTCTGCATGTTTATATAACATCCTAAGTCAGCTCTATATAATATGTCATCTACCAAAGAAAGCAAAACATACGCTCGGGCATAAGGTCGACATGATCGTGTTTTAAAAGTGTCTTAATTTTATCTAAAATCATTATTTTAACTACCAGTATTTTGATTTTGAATACAGTTCCTACAGCCCCAGTTGGAGTTACTGTATCTGCTGTTTGGTGCACATCTGCCGTATTAAGCTGGAATCCGATACCATGCGGTGATCGCCATGGTGAGATTGGTAGTTACAGCTACGCCCTCTATGACGAATTAGGAAATACAGCCAAGTCTGGTGACGTAGTAGGAGCCTCATATGTCGACATCGTGGATTTAATGCCCGGTACAATCTATGAGTTCAAAGTGGCAGCTATAACAGGTGTCGGTATGGGTTTGTTTAGTGATGTTCTGAGTCTAACAACACCAGGTAAAGAGTCTTACCTATAAGTATAATCATAATATTGTTGCACTAATTAATCAATTAATGATTCAATGATTGATTGATTGATTGATTGATTGATTGATTGATTGATTGATTGATTGATTGATTGATTGATTGATTGATTGATTGATTGATTGATTCCAGAGGTTAGTTTTATAATTTTATTAGCTGGTATTGCGTATCTGATAATCTAGATTCATGACACATTCATGACATTCGTGAGTCACAATGAAGATTATTAGTGCGTTTCTTAAAAGTATCCAATGTATTCAATGTGCCACAGTGTATTTTTAAAGACAGTTCTTGTTTTAAGGTTACTTAATATCGTATGATTGTTTTCAATAAAGATGATCAACATTCCACTAGATGGTTGATTGTTTTTCCTTTAATGATAATAATAATGCCCTATACAGGCCTATGTTTGGCATGTAAATCAGCATTTTCGGCAAAAATGAAATTACAAAACCCCAACCGACACCCAACGTAGACTGTCCCACAGTCTCGATTCCGTCTCTGGGTAATGGAGCAATACATAAGCCTACTACAAAACCTAAAGTAATGTGGCCCTGCTCCAGCGCTCCTAAATTCTGTGAGCTAGAACCACCTTCCTCTATAGCCACACACCACTGCAAAATTGAGTTATCGTCAACACTACACAGTTAATCCACTCGATTTATTGAACGCGAAAATTTAAAACCACTCCGACCTCTTTGGGTCGATTAATAATGATATAGGCTACACAACTAGTAGTTATTCACGTGCCCGATGGATGGTCTATACACCAAACGGTAACCATTGTGGTAACGCACAAGCCCTTTTACAAGCACACGTCCGTTGTCCCATCCCCCGGGCCCATCCCTAAACATACCGCCATCCCCCGGGGGGGGGGGTACTCAAGTTTGGTTTTGGTAGGGACGTGCCGCTGAGAATTTGAAAGTGGACCCATAAATATACCAATTTTTCAAGAAATTTGGACCCATTTATATACCAAAAGTCAAAATTTTCGGCCGAATTTAACCCAAATTGTCCTAGTTTTTACAAATTTTCCCAAAATTTCGGGAAAATTTTGAAAATTTTGGCTAGGTTAAGGAAAAATGGGGCTATTTTCCGAAAAAATGGAGACAATTTAGAAAAAAGGACCCATTCATATACCAAAAAGGGGTCATTGATATACCAAGAGGCTGAAAATGCTACCCATATTTGCGGCACGTCCCCGTATGGTCATTTGTACTGAGTACCCCCCCCGGGCCGCCATCCCAACTTGATCACAATCATCCACACACTATGCATTCTGCGATGCCTGTTATAAATTGTTTTCTCAACTCTTTACCAAAGTACTGAGTGCTATAGGAGATCTCGCAGTTGTTGCCGATGAAGCCACGTTTAGCTTACTTCACGTTTCCTGGACTTATCCGACGAGTACACAATGTGCCGTTGAATTCATCGTTGAGTATGAATTGGTGAGAAGGGAAGAGTGTGACATCATCTACTCGACCCCCAAGGAACTGTACGCAATTGTGTCGTCGCTTTCTGTTGATATCGAGTCTTTACAAGCATTATCAATATACCGAGTTTTTGTGACCCCCACAATTGACACTCGTATTGGCCCTGTACAGTCTGAATCTGCGACAACAGGGGAAGGACGTAAGTTTATTGATTGATTGATTGATTGATTGATTGATTGATTGATTGATTTTGTTCTTTCTTTCTTTCCCTTATCTTGTAATTCTTTCTGTGATTCTTTTTGTAATTCTTTCGTTATTTCACCTCCTCCTTCTTTTCTTCCCCCATCATTGAAATTTTGTTTGTTTGTTTTTCCGTATAGCACCAGTCTTGCTACGAATCACCGTAACACCAACCCAAGTCGGGCCAACACGTGTCGCCTTCACTGTGAGTTCAATACCATGCGGCAACCAGAATATAGAAATAATAAACTACATCTATATTTTAATTGGACTCGCACCATTTGTGAGCAGCTCAGATTTTGAGGTTACACGAGGGACGATTGGTTCATCCCCGAATGGCGTATCTTCACTTACACTTTCCAATCTGATGCCGTGTACTACCTACGAGTTACGTATTGCAGCGCAATCAAATGCCGGAATCGGAGATTATAGCAGTTTCCCCTTTTCCACGGAAGTAACAGGTATGAAAACATCAAGTCAAAAATGCCATCTTGGAGAAAAGGGTAGTTTTGTATATATAAGATATTCTTAGTAGTAGGAAGCACCCGGAAAATACCCGGATACAACACCAGGGGGCAATAAGTAGAGGGGATAGCGATCTTTGGTGCGCCATTTGGAAAGTTCACCGTTTCCCATGGCACATTCAATAAACAGTCCCTAATGCGAACATAAACAAAGGCGCGTTTCACCAAGAAACGTTGATTAGAAATAATTCAAAGATATTAGACTTTAGGGGTCTGGGTTCCTGTGGGATCTCCTATTCAATATGTTATAAGATCTTTTCATACAATCCTATATCGTCTGCCAAGCAGAAAAGCGTTCACATGTGGAATCTCCTTGGATGATTATTGAACATTATAAGATTTTTTACAAATCACTCACCATATCTTATTTATAGCACCGGCGTCTGTCAAGGACCTTAGAGCATCACTTGATGGAGATAGTGCCCACATCAGCTGGACGTTTGAGACTACACAGGCTAATCCATGTCGCGCAACTGAATTCGTGGTAGACTACCAGGTGCTCAATGCATTCCAATGCAGCAGCAACAATGGACCTGTACCTGAAAGGGTTGAGTATACTAGAACATCTGATATGTCCGCGGTTATTGGAGGCATCTTGCCTAACACAATGTACCATATCTGGGTTATTGCTGAGAATAGTGCTGGAAGGAGCCAAGAAATAAAGATCGATGTTAGGTCCCACGGAACTGGTAAATATTTTGTTTCCTAATCTAGTCTTTCAGCTGCTTTCCAAATGCATTTGCATAAGACACTCTTGGTGGAGAGTAGTGGTGAATGTCCGATTGTCCGTATTTCAAGAAATACCTGGCAAGTCAAGTACAGATGGATATCCAGGCTGAAATGATGCAAGTTCGATCGTAGCGATAAATCACTTCAATTATCTCTTGATCATATTTCAGCTCCAGCTACAGCGCCACCTATTGTTATGTACCACGAGACAACAGGGGACCAAGTTCCTTTCACATGGAATGAAATTGCGTGTGAACACATGAGAGGTACTTTCGTTTCTTACGAATATGAACTGAGCAGTAACTCTGAAGACGGCAGCACGACCATTGGTTACGTTACGGAGACATCGGTGACATTGACACTTGACCCAAGCATGACCTATTCCTTCCGGGTAGCTGTTGTTAATGAATTTGGTGTAGGACCATTCAGCGATCCTATTAGAGGTCCGAATGATCAAGAATGTAAGTTATAGAATGGATCGAGACTACGATAGTTTGTGTTTCTCTAGTTGCATGAGTGACACATGTCTCCTTTCTAACCCAATCATGGAGACTTCGTCAAGGAGACTATCTGCTTTATTAAGCTGAATTTATACTCCATCGATAAGCGACGAGCGATTGGTATTTGACCAATGAGGCGGCACGCTCTTCCCAGCGCAACAAAAAGCTCTTTACCTTATTGGCTAAAAATCAATCGCTTTCGCTCAGCGATGTAGTATAAATTCAGTTTACTCAATAAGATACACATGAAACCTGAAAAACCCAACCGGTATCTCAGAAATTCTGTAGTAATGAGCGCAAAAATACCTCCGCTCATAGGCTAACACTACGTGTATGTTTACGGACTTTCCGTGCCATGTTTGAATAACGTGTAGCGATTCATATGTTAAATTTGGTGTCAAATTATTAAAAAGCTTATCATTTTCTGAAAATTCAGTTACATTTGTGGAATATGGGAACAAGCCAACAAGCCAACTCAGTTGTGGACTTTATTGGTGGGCAACCCTCTAGACTTACTTTTTCCGATCGGGAATGTCGCCCTGGGCTATTTTGTGTGGTAAAGACACAAAGGAGCAGGTTATAATCACCTGGGGCTTTTGGCACAAGATGCAAATGCAAAGATTATTGCAAACTGTGTAGACTCTCATTCATCTGGGTATGTTGAAATTAAGATTTAATTTAAATCTGGTCAACCAGACATACCTATTTTGACGGACGAACCGACGTTGCGACTGAAACCTTCAGTCTTCAGCTGGGTTGTGATGCAAATGACCTTGGGTACCGGACACTTCCGGTATTGATGACAATCGACGAGGAATGTCCTTTATGATCCTGTCCCAGCCGTGTGATAGTTTGGCCCGGACACCGCCACCGCGGTTGAGGGATGGTTGCTCAGCCCTCACCCAGATTGCCTCTTTCACTCCACGCTCACACCAACGATGCTCGCGATCTAGGATTCGGACATCCTTGGTGTCAAAATGGTGTCCGGTGGCTTTCAAATGTAAGAACACTGATGAGTCGTTTCCACTTGAGCTGGCTCTGCGATGTTGTAACATGCGATTGTGAAGAGGTTGGGCGGTTTCTCCTATGTAAGAGTCTTGACAGGCTTGCTCTTCAGAACAGCGGACCCCGTAGACCACTCCACTGATCCTCCCCTTGGGCTGTTTGTCCTTGGGATGCACTAAGGACTGGCGGATCGTGTTCGTGGGTTTAAAGTGGGTGGTAATTCCGTGGTCGCGATAAATTCTTTTGAGTTTTTCCACACGGCTGGGACAGGATCATAAAGGACATTCCTCGTCGATTGTCATCAATACCGGAAGTGTCCGGTACTCAAGGTCATTTGCATCACAACCCAGCTGAAGACTGAAGGTTTCAGTCGCAACGTCGGTTCGTCCGTCAAAATAGGTATGTCTGGTTGACCAGATTTAAATTAAATCTTAATTTCAAAGATTAAACTTCCATTTACTTGTCCCTTATGCAGTAGAGAATAGAATCGTTTCCGAATCGCTTTACCATGTTTATTGTATCAGGTAATCAGCAATTTCTTTGGTTGAATAGGACTTTTGTAATACTTAAAAGCTCTTAACTTATTTTATTGTTTTAGCTGCAATCATCAGCGTGTTCTCCGGTATTGCTGTTATCTTGATGATAGTGACATTCATTGGATTCCTGTGTGTTGTTAGAAACCGAACAAGACTACCTCCATCAGACACCTCTATCCAGCTACACGAGTTCCAGCCATGGTCCGTTTCTTTGCGTGTAAGCTTTTGTTACTAAGTTCAGTAGCGTAGCCAGGACTTTTTCAGGGGGGATGCAACTTTCAAGGGCGCAAAATTTGATAAAATGGTCAAAAATTGAAGTACAAAACGCCAAATATCAGGACGGTCAGCGTGCCACAGGTGGGGCAAGACTTTTCACAGGAGGGCAGCGTCCCCTTTATCCACCCCACCGCTAAGATTCCCGAAGCATTATTATGTGACATCCAAGTGTCGTAGGCCCACCGGCAACCCTAGTCAATGTGGCAACTGTAATCCACATCGGGTCGATTAGGCATTTTATAACCTTTAAGAATTTAGAATGAGAAAATATTGGTTGGTAATACGGTATTATTATTTATTAGTTTTCGTTATGAAGCAATGGCAAAATTCAAATTTAGGATAATGATGACGACGACGACGACGACGACGACGATGATGACGATGATGATGATGATGATGATGATGATGATGATGATGATGATGATGATGACAACGATGATAATGATGATGATGATGATGATATTTTATTTCAATCTTTTCAGAATGACGTTTGGTACTGATCGAACATGCAGGAATACCACGGGATAGTCCAGTACAATAATAATGGAGACAATTCAATTATGTGTTTGGTGTATATATGATGTCATTGCTCTGATATTTTCGGACAAAATTGCTATAATCTGCTAAAATACAATAGAAACTATTAATATTATAACAGGCTTATTGCTTTATCCTGCCTACGACTCATTCGAGAACTTTAGATAAATCTTGAATTGGGGCATTTTTGTACAAGTACAAACATTTTAACATTTGGACCTCTAGGGTCCCTAGCTTTGACTATCTGGGACCAAAATAGGCAAAAGGCACATAGAGCCCATACGTGTTCTACATATGAGACCCGGTGCCCTTGTAGTTTTAAAACTAGCCTTGTGTAGCGTTGGAGATAGCCCTGTCAATATGAAGGGTCAGAAGGAGAAGACTAGAAAGCACGGTTATGTTTGAGCAAACACGAATATCTATGCCTGTGATACCCACCCTAACCCCTCCTTAACCCAACCCATCCACACACCCCGTAATCTCTTTAATGCTAAAAGGGCTATCAGTATACCGACTCAAAAAAATAATTAATTAAAAATCAAACAATACCCCTTTAATTGCATATGTTGTGTAAACCCCTGAGGGCGCTCTTCTTAAATAATGCAATAAACATGTTTCATGAAAAAGAAGTGCAATTTAAAAAGAAAATATCTGATTACCCCTTTAAGCTCAAAACGGAGTGTCCTTTTAAGCGGTTAACATAAGGCCACGGTTGTTTGATAGGATCATTTATTACTTTTTCAAACAAAACATTATGTACAACCAAATTTTAGGCTTAAACAACTGAAAGTGACATCATGCTAATGTATACAGGTGCTTTTGAGTCATTCTCAACTTCAATTTCCCCTCTTTTACAAAATTATTCACTTTTATATCATTTTTTAAAGCTTTTTCGGATATAAAATGTGCCTATTAATGACAAAAGTGGTGGCGCTATTTAGTTACTGGAAATTACTCTTTCAAGCTTTTAATACAAATAATTCCTTCTATTGTTTGAATATGTTTATAAAATGTCCTTGTTGCTTGTTTCACCTATTCCAGCTGTTTTAATGGCAGTATTAATCACCTACCTCTTGCAAATAAAGATAATATGATTTAGGATAAAGAGCGCCATCTATAGTTTGCATTTAGTTAATAATGAAGCCAATTCTATATCAAACAACCGTGATTGACGACTGAGAAAAGTGAGCCATTATAATTATGCAAGATATGTTGCATTCAATAACATTTATTGTCACTAAAAATCTAATATAAACTCTTTATGACCATTTTACCATTGAGCACTTTAATTTTAACATGTTTAATAAACATCAGTATATTAAATTTTGAGTTCAACGGAATGCGTTCATCATGATTAAATAATAATAACATATTTTTTATCAAAATTCGACTATGGCATAGTCTAGGGGCTTAATGGCTAAATCGCCAAAAACCGGCTGATTTTACATGATTTTTACCAAAGTGCGGGGGCTTCAGCCCCCAAAGCCCCTGGACACACCACTGGACAAGGTGAAGGTATCCGAGATTTAAATAGATCTATACCCGAAAGTCTGGATGTGGAAGTTCCAGAAAAATGTGGAAAATCTGTTTGTTCATTTTTTTTCCCAGAATGGGGATCATTTTCACACTGTCATATAGTTGACACGCCTTAACCTGGGAGGAATATAATACTCTTCCTGGCCTATAGTTATCAGCAGACATAATGCTATATCGACAGAAGATAGCAATATATTATAATATTATTCACAAATTTAACAGAAAACAGGGTGGTCCGTAATAAGCTTTACCAAATGTCAAAGTTCATTTCTCTATTCACAATATTGTTACATATTCTTAAAATGTATTTTTCTAGTAAAATATAGTGAAATAAATGAATGAAAAATAAGCTAATATGGTGTGGTTTAAAGCATATTGAAGAGCGTTCAATTCAAAATCACTTTGTCCGGGTGTAATTCAATGTGTTGATTGCCATCAGTATTGCGTAAGGCACACAAATTGGTAAACACCCTCGGCGTTTATATCGTTATGAATTCGGCAGACGGCCGAATCCGGATTCGGCTTTTGGTGAATTAATTTTTGGCATGCATTACTTTTGAATTAGAGAACAAGGGATCGATGCTTTACCTATAGAGGGCGGCATATCGATTTTTTAACGGTTGTCGTCTTTGACCGTACTGTGAGTCACCGTTAGCTAACGCTGTATGCCGCCCTCTTTTGAATACTTATCATCTGATCTCCGTTAAAAAATTGACATGCTGCCCTCTATCATGTATAGCATTGATCCCTTATTCTCAAATTCAAAAGTAATGAATGCGTAAAATGAATTTACCAAAAGCCGAATCCGGATTCGGCCGTCTGCCGAATTCATAACGATATCATCATAGCTATGAGACGTAATACTATCTACTGAAGATGTTAACACATGGCTATCATCAGTAGATAGTATTAAGTCTGATAGCCATGTTTTATCAGTGAATATATTGCTGTTACACATACTGTTATCTACTGATGATAGCAATATATCCACTAATTTAACACAACATAGCTATCAGACATAATGTTATCTACTGAAGATAGTGTTGCGTTCTTCGGAACGGCAATGTTGCTTTGAAAATAATACACTGGACAGATATTTTTACTTGTATCACTCAGTCAGTTATTTTATTAGCAAGGTATAGAAGTTACTCTCTTTAAGCACAAGTCAAGAATGAATCTTACATTACAAATCTCAGTCCTTATATAGTAATATGCAAATAACCTGCTCAGTCATAACATGAGCAACTACAATGGCTCAGGGTACTTATGGGTAAGAAGAATAGCTCAGGAGAGATTAGAGTAGAGAAGAATGCTCAGGACAGATTAGAGTAGAGAAGAATGCTCAGGATAGATCAGAGTAGAGAAGAATGGCACATAAGAGGCAAGAGTAGAGAAGAATGCTCAGGGTAGATTAGAGTAGAGAAGAATGCTCAGGGTAGATTAGAGTAGAGAAGAATGCTCAGGAGAGATAAGAGTAGAGAAGAATGGCACATAAGAGGCAAGAGTAGAGAAGAATGCTCAGGGTAGATTAGAGTACAGAAGAATGCTCAGGAGAGATAAGAGTAGAGAAGAATGGCACATAAGAGGCAAGAGTAGAGAAGAATGCTCAGGGTAGATTAGAGTAAAGTGGTAAGGGTGCTCAGGTGATTATGATAATTAGTACACAGAGAGAGGATAGGAATAGAGAGAGTACATGGGGAATGTGTGGTCATAATATAAGTCTTTAAAAGTAAAACAATGGTAGGGGTCATACGCAAGATCACAACAATAGCAACATATTCACTAATTTAACACAACATAGCTATCAGACATAATAGTTGAGGCAAACAATGTAATTGTTGTGTTAAATTTGTGAATATATTGCTATCTTCAGTAGATAACATGTCTGATAGCTATGGTGTGTTAAATTATTGAATATATTGCTTTCATCAGTAGATAACATTATGTCTGATGGCTATGTTGTGTTAAATTAGTGAATATATTGCTTTCATCAGTAGATAATATCGTTATGAATTCGGCAGACGGCCGAATCCGGATTCGGCTTTTGGTAAATTAATTTTTGGCATGCATTACTTTTGAATTAGAGAACAAGGGATCGATGCTTTACCTATAGAGGGCGGCATATCGATTTTTTTTAACGGTTGTCGTCTTTGACCGTACTGTGAGTCACCGTTAGCTAACGCTGTATGCCGCCCTCTTTTGAATACTTATCATCTGATCTCCGTTAAAAAATTGACATGCTGCCCTCTATCATGTATAGCATTGATCCCTTATTCTCAAATTCAAAAGTAATGAATGCGTAAAATGAATTTACCAAAAGCCGAATCCGGATTCGGCCGTCTGCCGAATTCATAACGATATTATGTCTGATAGCTATAGCCTATGTTGTGTTAAATTTGTGAATATATTACTATCATCAGTAAATAACATTATGTCTGATAGCTATGTTTTTGTTAATTTGCAGTAGATAGCTATCATCAGTAGATAACATTTTGTCTGATAGCTATGTTGTGTTAAATTTGTGAATATATTGCTATCATCAGTAGATAGCATTATGTCTGATAGCTATACTGTGTTACATTTGTATGTTATCACAACATTGCTATCAGACATAATGTTATCTACTGAAGATAGCAATATATTCACAAATTTAACACAACATAGCTATCAGACATAATGTTATCTACCGATGATAGCAATATATTCACAAATATAACACAACATAGCTATCAGACAAAATGCCATCTACTGATGATAGCAATATATTCACAAATTTAACACAACATAGCTATCAGACATAATGCTATCTACTGAAGATAGCAATATATTCACAAAATTAATATAACACAACATAGCTATCGGACAAAATGATATCTACTGAAGATAGCAATATATTCACAAACATAGTGTGATGTGCGCTGAGTAATTTAATTTAATTATTTAACTTTGTTTACAAGCTGAAAGTATTTCATGAGATGGATAACCCCCTTGCACTTGCAAGAGTGTGTGTGTTGTGGCATGTTCTAGGGGAATTCCCTTTCATTCATCAGGTGATCAAAACAAACTGAATCAGAGTTATTAATATCATAGGGGATTTTCCATATTACTCAATATTTAGTGCATAGTTGCACCATCAGGGGAATCCCTGATAACAGATTGTGAAATTGACATGATTTTGTAAAGTCCCCAGGAAGTAAATGTGACAGAATGGTCTATTAATAGATTGTGTGTATAAAAGGTGAAGATTTGGCGTTTGGTTTCACAGAATGTCATGGGAGATTGTAACCTCCACATGTGTGTGATGGTCTTCGTGCTTCAAAAAAGAAGTACATTTTAACCAGTTTACATAGCCAATAATTGAGCTAATTTTAATACATTGCGAGCACACAAATGTGCTCTTTCTCATCAAAGGATTAAAGTTCTTTTGTCGAATTGCTGGAGTTTACTGGGTTTATGAAAACCACACACGTCTGTCAAATACAGCGGAGCTGTGTTAAAGAAACCTGTTCCCTGGAGAAAGAGTGATTGGTGAAAGAAACACCATTTTTGGAGAAAGCAGCGCAAGGAGATAAATACTTGGAGAAAGCAGCGCAATGAGATATATTTTTGGAGAAAGCAGCGCAAGAAGATAAGTGATTGGAGAAAGCAGCATCATTTTCGTGTGAGAATTTCATACGCAAGGATATTTATAAACGCAGGTGTACACTGGACTTCGCTGATTTTCGCAGGACAAGTTAGTGAATAAGGATATATTACATCAGTCGTCCAGAACATTTCAAGAACTTTAGGACCACCAACAAGAAGACGCTGGTTAAGTACTGATAGAATAAAACTGATTGTGTGATTTTTTTGTATATGCAATATTGTTGTTATATGTACTTATAGCTTTGTTTTCAATTAAAGACTTAGATTTTGTTAGCTAAATCAAACAGTTTATTTGTGTTGTGCATTCGTGTGAGTTCGGGTAAAAGGTGATTTTGGCCTTGAGTCAGTACGACTCGTAACAATAGCTATCAGACATAATGTTATCTACTGATGATAGCAATATATTCACAAATTTAACACAACATAGCTATCAGACATAATGCTATCTACTGAAGATAGCAATATATTCACAAATATAACACAACATGGCTATCAGACATAATGCTATCTACTGAAGATAGCAATATATTCACAAATATAACACAACATGGCTATCAGACATAATGCTATCTACTGAAGATAGCAATATATTCACAAATATAACACAACATAGCTATCAGACAAAATGCTATCTACTGAAGATAGCAATATATTAACAAATTTAACACAACATAGAGGGGAGGCTATAGCCGTGAAGGCTATAGCCGCGGAGCTGAAAGTTACCCTTACCAGCACCCTACTACCATCTTAAGGGGCTGGGTTTCCCACTGGATGTTTTATTATCCTTTGGGTGCTCCATGTGTTTTCCTGCTTATACTAGTTCTTCCTCCTTCTCAGCATCCAGTTGCCTAGGGCTAGGGCTTATTTTTAGTTTTAGTCTTCAGCGTCGTTTGCATGGTAGGACAGAATACCTGTTTCAGGTACTTCTGTAGGGTAGAGACACCTGAGTCTGGGAAAAATCGAGACTTCACTGATGCCGCTGAGGGGTACATACACACAGATCTCCTCGGCAGGCGACCAGGTGTATCCCCATATGATTCAGTATGGGTGGCAACTGGACTAAATGCTGAAACCTTTCCTTTATATCCTTTAGGCATTGAATTAGGTAAATATTTTTCGTCTATTTGATGTCTCACAGCCTGGGGACGGGGCTGTGGAAGAATTCCTCCTGCGTAATCTATGCGTGTCGTAAAAGCCGACTAAAAGAGGACCATGAAATCTTAGGGGCCAGTTGATGTTGGATGGCACCAACAGGATCGGCAGGATCAATAACAGGCTCAACCCTGATACATGGTTAGCCCTGCATCGAGCAGCAGCGATGTAGTACGAGTTCTTGGCGCTCCTTAATATATTCAAGGATATCGGCAGTACTCGATTTTGTGATGGGCGTTTTGGCAACCCCAAACACGGCTGTCAATGCTGCAGTGAAGAAGGCAACGGGATACCACTTCACTTATTGTTTCCCAAGATTAATCATGGAAGGTCACAATTTGATGTTAGAGACTAACGGCATGAAGGGGGCTGTGGAACATAATGTGGACGGCTCCTCGCCCGGTAGGGTGTCCCATGGAGAGCAGGTGGGCCCAGACCGTCAGCTAGCTACTGTTCGAAACAATAAGGTCATCTTGCGAAAAAGTAAGATCATCAGAGTTGGAACCTGGAATGTGCGAACTCTTAACCAGAGTAGGAAGCTGGAAAATGTTAAGCAAGAGATGACCCGACTTAAAATCAACATACTAGGAATAAATGAAACCAGGTGGACAAATAATGGAGACTTCAAAATCGATGACTTCAAGATGATTTATGCAGGTGGTGACAAGCATGAGAAAGGAGTTGGGCTAATGCTAGATGCAGATATGGCTAAATGTGTGCTGGGCTATTGGACTGTAAGTGAGAGAGTTTTGCTGGTCAAACTACAAGGACAACCTTTCAATATCTCTGTTATTGTAGTATATGCTCCCACAGCAGAGAGCACAGAAGAGGAGATTGATGCTTTTTATGATAAACTGGAGGAAGCAAAGTCTCAGTGCAAATCAGATGAAATACAACTGATCATGGGAGATTTGAATGCAAAGGTGGGGCAAGGACAAGATGGCAAAACAGTAGGCGAGTTTGGACTTGGAGATAGAAATGAGCGTGGTGATAGATGGGTGCAGTGGTGTGAAGCAAACAACATGGTAATCACAAACACTTGGTTTAAGGAGCACCCCAGAAGAATATATACATGGAAGAGCCCTGGGGATCGCACAAGGAACCAGATAGATTACATAACCATTAATGACAGATTTAGAAGAGCAGTGAAACATGCGAAGACACATCCAGGGGCAGACTGCGGAAGTGATCATATTCCAGTAGTATGCACACTTCGTTGTAAGCTGAGAAAGTTGAAGAGAGCGAAGATCACGAAGAAGGTAGATTTTGAACAGCTGAAGAAACCAGAGATCCGAATGGAGTATTCCATCAAAGTGGAGAACAGGTTTGAGCAACTTATAGACGAAGGAGAAGAGATGACATGGGAATCAATGAGGGATATCTTGGTTGAAACAGCAGAGGAATGCCTGCCAAAGAAGAAGAGAGAAAGTAAAAGCAAGTGGATGACAGAAGAAATTCTATCAATGATGAGAGACAGGCAAAAGATCATGGACAGGGATTCGAAAGAATATAGAGAGTTGGACAGGCAAATAAAGAAACGTTGCAAGGAGGCCAAAGAGACCTGGCTGAATAGTGAATGTGCCAAAATTGAGAGTCAATTTGGAGAGAATCGGAATGTGTACCAGAGGATAAATGAGATCTCAGGCAGGAAATCAGGCTGTTCAAGCTCTGGGTGCATCAAGGCAAAGAATGGTAATATGCTGGTAGGGAAAGATGATGTAATGAAAAGGTGGATGGAATATGTTGGGGAGTTATTTCACGATGTAAGGGACGGTTTGCCAAGCTTTCCAGATTCTATTGAGGGTCCAAAGATATTGCAGTCAGAGGTTCGATCAGCTATAAAATGATGAGCAGAAATAAGGCTGCTGGGCCAGATGGAATTGTTGTTGAAATGATTGAAGCATTAGAGGATTATGGAATTGAGAAACTGGCAGGAGTCATCAACAGAATGTATGATGATGGGATATTTCCGGAAGACCTGAGCAAATCAATCTTTATTGCTCTTCCCAAGAAACCTGGCGCTGTGGATTGTGAACAACACCGTTAGCCTTATGAGCCATGTTACAAAGATAATTCTAAGAATCCTGTTACTCCGTGCAAGAAGTAGAATAAAACCTGAGATTGGTAAAGAGCAGTTCGGCTTTGTAGAAGATGCTGGTACCAGGAATGCGATTTATGTCTTGAGAATGATAACAGAGAGAGCGGTAGAGATGCAGAAGGATGTTTTCATGTGTTTCATTGACTACTCAAAAGCCTTTGACAAGGTGAGACATGATCAGCTTTTTGAAGATCTTGGTAAGCTAGACCTGCATGGAAAGGATCTACGACTGTTGCAGAACCTTTATTGGAACCAAACAGCGTGCATAAGGGTGGATGGAGATTGTAGTGAATATACAAGCATTAAGAGAGGAGTCAGACAGGGATGTGTGATGTCACCAGATCTCTTTAATTATTACAGTGAGCTGATCCTAAGGGAGCTAGAAAAGGAAAATGGTCTCGGTATAGGTGGACATAACATCACGAACATAAGATATGCAGATGACACTGTCCTATTAGCTGAGTCTGAGGAGGATCTGCAAAGGCTTCTTGATGTGGTGGTTCAGGAAAGTGAGAGGAAAGGTTTATCGTTAAATTGCAAGAAGACAGAATGTATGGTGGTATCAAAGACTAAAAGCCCAACATGCATATTGAAGGTGAAAGATCAAAGAATTAAGCAAGTTTCCTCCTTCAACTACCTTGGCAGTCTAATCACAGAAGATGCCAGATGTATTAAGGAGGTTAAGAGAAGGATTGCACTGGCTAAGTCTGCGTTCTCAAAATTAGACAAGATCCTAAAAACAGTGCCCTCAGTATAGAGACCAGAATTCGGGTACTCAACTGCTATGTCATCCCTGTATTAATGTATGGAAGTGAAGCATGGTCAATAACAACAGACATTAAAAGAAGATTGGAGAGCTGCGAGATGTGGTTCCTTAGAAGAATGATGAAGATCCCGTGGACTGATAAAGTGTCTAATGACGATGTCCTAAGTAGAGCAAATGTGAACAGGAAGCTGTTACGTGAAATCAGAGTTAAGCAGCTCAAATTCCTTGGTCATATCCTCAGAAAGGATGGTTTCGAGAACCTAGTATTGACAGGAAGAATAGAAGGAACAAGGAGCAGAGGCAGGAAGAGAGTGATGTGGTTATCAAATCTGAAAGACTGGCTAAAAGAAAGGGGAGCTGAACATAAAACGACAGAGCTTCTGGAGATGGCTTATAACAGAGAATTGTGGCATGACATGATCGCCAACGTCTTAGGATATGGCACCTAGAGAGAGAGCTATCAGACATAATGCTATCTACTGAAGATAGCAATATATTCACAAATATAACACAACATAGCTATCAGACATAATGCTATCTACTGAAGATAGCAATATATTTACAAATATAACATAGCTATCAGACAAAATGCTATCTACTAAAGATAGCAATATATTCACAAATATAACACAACATAGCTATCAGACATAATGCTATCTACTGAAGATAGCAATATATTCACAAAATTAACACAACATAGCTATCAGACATAATGCTATCTACTGATCTACTGAAGATAGCAATATATTCACAAATTTAACACAACATTGCTATCAGATATAATGCTATCTACTGACGATAGCAATATAATCACAAATTTAACACAATTGCTATCAGATATAGGCCCTATGCTATCTACTGAAGATAGCAATATATATAGCAGAACAAACGGGTTATCTTTTGGGCATTTCAGTTTTAACATTGGATCCTATAGGTTTTGAGTTACTCTCTCGTCATGAATTGGGGTAATTTACTTTTTTTTGATGTGTTTAGTTTGGATGCCTGTTACACTAGAATTATATATTTTTCTTTTATTGCATCTCTTTCAAAATTAATAAAATCAAATTACCTAGTCGTTAATTTTTATTTTTGAGCAAATGATGAACCCACGTAAAATGTCTCAAAAGGTGTAAATGTATTACACAGTAGGCCTATGTATGACTTTACAAAATATCATGTTACCATGTTTACACCATTAGGCCTATAATAGGCTAATAGTTTACAGATGGTCTGGATAAACAAAAAATGTGCATTGCATTTCATCGGCATCTAGGCCTATAACATGATAACGGGATTTAATATTTAGTGGGGCTAAATGTTATCATCTAAGTGGTTGTTTATTTGCAAGGACTTTGACGCCGCCCCCCCAATTTTTTTTTTTTTTTTTTTGAAACTGGGACTACAATTTTAGTCTCGGGCACAGGAATCTGTGTAAATCATACAATTCTCACCAGACACCCCCTGCCCACTCAGTGGTGGAAAAACGCCCTCTGTAAAGGAAAAGTTTAGCTATAAAAATATTAATGCGCTAAATGCTCCGTTTTATTGCCTAATATTATTAATAATTGATTAATATACGTAGAATGCCTTTTTACACTTCATTTTATCCAGTTTTTTATGCTACTTATTTTTAAAGTGAGGAAGCATGCTTTGAAGAGTATAAAATTAATATTTTAGCAGAACTATTTGTTTAATTATAATGTATAAAAATTAAAATTTAGGTGTTGCTAGGCTCACGTTTCCACGTACACATTCAATGAATAGTGTATCTAAGTTTTCACTTTTAGGAAGCCCGTTGTCACTTTACAACTTAAAAAGTAAGGACCATGTATGAAAAAATAAGAGAGTATATATCTATATTAATTGTTTTGTGTTGCTTGAAAGTTTCCAGTGATTCCGAGAAGCTTAAAAATTTTACGTCAGTTTCGGTGCAAAATTCGACAGCCGACGTATGTAAACACTACGTCTACGGTATTCCTTGTACTAAAGTAATATTCAGATTTCCTTTTACAAATTAAGCATACTGCTAGCCGTCCAGCGCGTATTATTTTGCACAAGGTCCAATGCACGCGCTTGACGTCGCGCGCGTATACGCGACGTCAAGCGCGTGTCAAGTTATGCTGTCAAAAGAAATCTGAATATTACTATATCATATATGCATGTATGCCATAGTCGATGTCTCGTTCCAGTTGTAGTAACTACAAATTTCGAACGTTTGAAGACTTGTCTTAAGTTGTAGCAGGTGCCATAGGGCGTCTTCAGTGTTAATTGTTTTCATTATAAAATAATTATATTAAATTTAAAATTTGTCTTACTTTCCGGTTTCCCCACCAGGCATGCCAGGGTGTTGAGTCGTATTATTAGGCCCTTCGCACTTGATTATTAGTTTCCTGTTTACCGCCCGCATCCAAAATTGAGCGTCTCAAAATAATTATTTTATTTTTATTTCTTATTTTCTCCTTTAAAATAACAACTACTTCTACTTGCCATTTTCTGACTTTAATATAAATATCAACAATAATGATGAATGAACAAAGAGTACAACTACACCTTCAATTATTTATAAAATCAAATATTGTTGTAAAATAATTAAATGCCCGCTCTAGTAATCAAAATGAGTCAATAGTTGCTTGTAATAGTTCAAACTAAATAAAGAAAATAAAAGATAATTAATAATTAAAAGTCACCTTGTCCCTTTTTCAAAATCTTTAGTTTAACAGGAAACTAATAATCAAGTGCGAAGGGCCTTACCAACTAGAACTAGAACTAGAATATTGACAATAATAATAATAATTTAGTAGCCTAGTAGGTATGCCAGGTGAATTCAAATTTGCCATCAAACTGCATCATTTTATATACCAAATTAAAGCCCTTGAGCAGGGGTAGTGCGAGCGCAAAAAATCAACGGGTCCAATTTAATTTTTCTGGACCCTAGGCTTTGGTACCTGCAAAACCAACATTTAAGGGGTCCAATGAGAATTTAACGCGGCTGTGTACTCTAGACATTGTTTCTTTCGCGAAATTGAGTTTTTTTTATATGTTTGTACTAGGGGGGTCACATCATTATTTTATCTACAATATAAATGTTTGGCATTAAGTTTTTCAGAAGCATCTTGCAAAAAGATGAAGATAGCAATTTAAATGGTTCAAATTGGATAAAGCGTTTTGAAGTTCGCCAATTTAAAATTTCCTAAAAATTGCTGTTTTTCAGCATGATTTGGATAAAAACGCATGTTTTCGACAATATGGCATGTTTGAAGACTAAAAAAATCAAAATTATATGCTTCCTATGTCTGATTTTCACTTTAAGTTGCTGTATAACTGAGTCTTTCAACATAGATATGTCAAGAGGTACATCATTTGCTTCAGTTTTTGAAAAAGATTACTCCAAATATGGACTAAAATACCAAAATCAAGGATTGTCGCACTCTCATTTTAACCCCTTGCAGAATAAAATTGCAGGTTTACGACAATCTCAGATTAAAAATATGAATTGTGAATGGCTGCATTTACACTAAGCCAACTCTAACCCTTGGGTTGAAACACAAAAACAACAACAAATGCTTCATGTGCATCAAAATATTGTGAGAAATTGCCTCCAAAGTGGGAAAAATCTAGAAAATCAAGGAAATTGCCGCTCAATGTAAAAAAGTGCTACAGAATGAAACAGCAAGTTACGGACACCCTCGGAATAAAAATATCAACTTTGTACATCCATATTCAAGGTAAAACAGCTCTAGGACTTCAAGTTGGACCACTGCAGTAGATAAAAAAACAAGTTGGTCATAATATGTTGATAACTACACTCCAGAAATGGAAAAATATGAAAACTTCACAAGTAAGGTCAACAATTTCTATATGGGAAAATACACAGGAAAATGGCCAAAAAACAAATGTTTCAATATATTGCCATTTTTGAACCCAACATCCTAGAAATTTCTTGTTTACGTCAAAAGAAAGATATTTTTGTGGAGATTCAGGAAAAAGGAGTCTCAATTTGATTGCACATGTGGCACACAGTAGGGTAACTCATCATCTACAGTCATCATATCAAAATTTCACCCTTGGCCGGCGTTTCCTATGGGAAAATACACACGTTTCGGGCAAAAAAACATCAAATTTTCAAATTTATCGTGAGAAAAAACAAGTTGTGCCAAAATAAAGATACATTTCTCATGGTTCAGAAAAAGTAACTTTAAAATTCACTACATCGTTGGCACCGGTCGAAAAACTCACTTTCTAAAGGCAATTTCTTAATTTCTTCTGCGGATCCAGACACTGGTCTTTGCTGATAAATAATCGGGTGCTTTCACAGAGCCGCCGTGTAAAATTCAAAAGGTCAATAGACCTACAAAATATTTTTTTTGTAACTTCACATATACTAAATAAATATTTCAAAATGTTTAGGTCTGTATGAAGAAAACAATTTGATATTTTTTTATGCTCAAAACATGCCATTGTTCATTTATGGGTCGTATGCAGACACATAATGAGCAAATGTGTGACCCCCCTATATTGTACTTTGTTATGTTTTTTATAAATACAAGGAATGAAAATCCAGATTTATAAACTCCAACTGCAATATTTTAAGGATTTTATTTCACGATTCCACTCGTGTTTGAAATTTAAAAGGAAAGAAAATCTTTGTTGTACCAGCAGGGTACACGCAAGAATAACGCATCGCGTTCGCGTGTGCATCGCGCAATTTGGTAACGCACAGATACGCTACGCATACGCGACTCTTATCTGCATGCGTGGCGCATCTTATGGATACACCACGGAAGCACTGATTTCACAAAAACCTAGCGGTCAAATGGCTCCGTTTTAGCTGATAAAATGTGATTTTTTTCAAGTTCTTTCCCCCGATTTAAACATCAAGATATGAATAGATTTCGCCCAAACTTGTCAAGGGGCTGTGGATTTACCCGATGTTCACGTAATGTAAGGTAGAAAAACGAGAACTGCCACATTCTCCTGTAAGCTTTGATCAAGGTGCAAAATGTGACCACTTTAAACTTCAACGGCCTTTATTTCAATGTTCATTTTCTCGGTAAAATGACGATTTAGGTACACGATAACTCAATAAATATAGCATCTATAGGTAAGCAATTATGCTCATCATAAAAAGCATGATTGACTTAAGAAACGGTTTTCTCATTTTTTTATATTTTGGTCTATTTCCAATTTTAGGCATCATTTTGTGCAAATAGGCGGTTGTGAATTTTAAAAAGTTCATTTTGATGCCTTATATGGTCAATATCTCCAAAAATAAGGCCAATATCAAAAAACTAAAAAAAAACCGTTTTTGGAATGGTGCCTCAAGATTAAGAAAAAAGCAAAACAAAAATTTTTGGAAAGAGTGTTTTTTTGTTATGATGTACCTGAGAGTACACAGCTGCCCTAAGGAGTCGACCTGTCCGAAATTCTAAGCTTTGGAACTTGTCAAATATTCCAGTGAAATTATTAGTGTCGTTGGCCTATGGTGATTTGGAAGATTTACTGATCTTTTTGTTTTTTTACTTTTGATCGACGATTCTTATGTACTGATTTGCTACTCCGTGCATCGTAAAACTAATGAGTCCATACAGTTTTTATCGGACCCTTTGGTCACTTTCATCTTGTGATTTAAGGAGTCCAAAATGGCCAAAATAAAAAATAAGGAGTCCCTGGACGCCATAAACTCCTTAAATCGACCCTTGTCAAATTCCTGTGTTTTCTGTTTTTTTTCTTAAATTACGTAAATTTTTCTGTGACACAAAGAACTTGCCACTTTACATGCAGCATAATTGCTTACCTATAGATACTGAATTTATTGAGTTATCCGTGTACTTATATTGTCATTTCACTGATTTCAGTGAGAAAATGAACATGGAAATAATGGCCATTGAAGTTAAAAGTGGTCACGTCTTGCACTTTCATCAACGCTCACTGGAAAATGTAACAACTCTTGTTTTTCTCCCTTGCAACATCAGATGAATCCACAAATTCATTGTTTTTATGAAATCAGTGCTTCCATAAGTTGAAAGATAGCATTGCAGTCTTTGCAGATAGCGTTGCGTAGGCGTAGCGTATCTGTAGGTTAGCAAATTGCACGACTACGCAACGCGATGCATTGTCGCATATGGTCATTTTCACAGTAAAGGGTGTAACTTTTGATTTATAGGGTCAAAATTTCAAACCACTTAAATATGTTTCTGTTTACTGAAATCATGCATAGAAGCAACTTAAATTCCAGTAAAATAATGTTTCAAGGCTTAAACCTTTTGATTTCTAATAAAAATTTGACATTTCCATAACATTTTGGTTAAAATCTAAGAAAAAATGTATTTTACATAACGTCAGAAAACTATGACATGAAAGCTGTAATACATGTGAAATCCCATTCCAAAGTAAGTCAACAGATATAAGTTAAATTTTATACCATGTTTTGCTATGTTTGTAATTGCAGTTTTGAAAATTTTAACATCAAGTGTCATTTACAATGGAAATTTCCAAACCTGAAACACATTTTTTTAAGTTTTAATTGGGTTCCTAAAATAATTTGGATGTCTAACTTCATGTACAAATACTACTTGATGAAAGGAACCTCCCAGCCAAGTTCCACAGAAATTGGAGTTATTTTTTAGAATTGGCCATTCAAGCGATTTGTGTTTCGGACTTCGGAGGCTTCAGTTAACAACACAGGTGATCATAAAAGTAAAATATTTGGCTAACTACTACAAGTTGACATAAAAAAATAGGTAAAAAATATCACAATTACCCATTTTCATGCTTTGCTTCTAAGTATTGAATTTCAGTTGTGACAAAAATTAAATTATCACAGCAAGTCATTTTTTTTTTTTTTTCGGAGGCTTCATGTTAACAATTGTTAAACATTGCAGAAGTAGTTTTTTTGAAAACAGCAGTGTTGGGATCATCTAAGCTGTTATTTTCTTGTGTGTATTGATTCAATGATTCTATGCGGCAGATATTGTAGATTTATCACATGTTAATTTTTTCACCCATTTGTTAAGTGTGGTGTTTTTTGCATGTGAAGCCTCCGAAACAGGCTTTTTGGGTACCAGTATATTTTTCAAACATTAACCATAATGTCAATTTTTTTTTTAATTTATGACATTCTGCACATATCAAGTAATAATTACAATGCAGATATCAGTATGAAACACACCAATTTAGATATGCATAGATGATAATTAATCTTATTGTTGTTTCGTAAGCTTCATTTGTTTCGGAGGCTTCAATTGTTAACGGAAAGTTTGTATTGGGTCCCATTTTCAAACGGTGATATATATCTCCACGATTTAAAAACATGTGACTTGAGGATCTACTTTGCTACATTTTGATAAATAGATTGGATGAGCTCTTTTATTTATATTTGCACAAGCTTGCTGAACAGTTTGTTTCGGAGGCTTCAAAAAGTTAACGGAAAACGGCTCTTTGAAGTCAAGATTTTATCAAAATTTTAAAAGCTTGCAAATCGACTAATTTTTGTTACCCATTTCAAGTTAAGATAACAACTGTTATGAATCAAGAAGAAGTGAAGAAATAACCAAGAATTATGAACCAAAGCTACACCCACAAAGTTTGTTAACAATTGTTAACGGAAAATGAAGCCTCCGAAACGACAAATATCGAAGTCCGGTTCTCAAAAATACAGGGCTGTTCACAATTAAATCTAATGTGGCAGTGTTTACTGAACATATGACTGTACTTTCAGGATAAGATAAATTATCCATGAACTATTTGAAGAAAACACAGGGTTTTACAAAAATGTTACTGTTTTTATAGTTTTTCAAAATGGCAATATTAGGTACATTTAAGCCTGCTAAAACTGAACGCAGTAACTCCCAAAGCTGATTATGCTACCCAAGGTAGCTGCTAACTAGATGACTTATGTGGCCAAAATCATGGAATTCTGTGGCTTTATTAGAATACTACGGATTAAAATGTTAAAAATCCAAAGTTACACCCTTTACCGTGAAAATGACCATAAGTGTGTACCCCGCTGGTTAAATAAAAAATTTCTTTCTTTTCAAATTGCGCGCACGAGTGAAATAGTGAAATAAAATCCGTAAAAAAATGCAGGTGAGGTTTTGGATTTCCTTTGCTTGTATTTATGGGTACACCCTGTCAGTCCGAAACACCATCAGTCCGAACCACCGCTAGTCCGAATTTTAAGCTTACCTAACCCTAAACCTAACCTTAAAAATTCGGACTAGCGGTGGTTCAGACTAACAGTGTTTCGGACTGATGGGGAGACCCCGTATTTATAAAAAACATTACAAAGTACATACCGTACGTATCAAAAAAGCTCATTTTTTCGAAAGAAACAACGTCTGGAGTATCATGTATACAGCCATGTTAAGTCACTATTAAATCACCTGATTGTGAAAACACTGATTCAAATGAACTATTTCATTTATTGTTACCATTTATTGATGTCAAGTTAATTTCGTGATCCTAGCATCCTCTTTTTATGACATTTTTCAGTACATATCCACGAAAAAGCATATTCCCAAAATTTCAGTTGATTCAGATTTTGCGTTTTGCGAGTTATGCATGATTATGTGTATTACACTGCTCCATAGACAATACGTTGTAATTTCGTTCTGGTGCACCAGAACGAAATTCAAATTTCACGATATCTTTGCTAAACGAATTAATCTGCAAGAAATATTTTGTACATAAACATTATGTAGCCAGAGGTTTCCAGTGATATAAAAATCTCAACTTTTTTTGAGAAAAGTGGGGGATGAGGCTGTGGATCACGAAATGCCCTTTAAGTCACTATTTAAATCACCTGATTGTGAAAACACTGATTCAAATGAACTATTTCATTTATTGTTACCATTTTTTGATGTCAAGTTAATTTCTTAATTTGACGGTGTTACTTCATTCCTAATGCCTCTCCAACCTTTGGATACAATTTACCTCTATGTTATTTCATCTATTGCTAGTAGAGTTCAACAAGTAGCGTATGGCCTTTTGTGATATTTTGAGTCAGTAATCCTTGAGAATAATACCTTTGGTTCACATACTTTGATTTCAACTGTGTTTATCTTCTAGACACACATCAGACTTGAAGGTCACCATGGCAAAGTTCATTCACCTCATCACGGCAGTCCTCCTCATTACCGTCCCAGCCATCTCAGAAGATGTCAACGAATTCGAAGCAGCGCTCAAAGATGAACCCAAATCAAATTGGACCGATTTCTGGATTATCCGACTTGCCTTAAACCTACTTGGCTATGCGTCTGTCATAATACCGGCGTGGTTGATAATACGATACGTCAGGAGCAGCGGTTACCTAGATAGGGGAGGTGAGGAAAATGGTAGGAGTTATGCAGTTTGTTTGTAAATTCATCTCTGTGCTGTGGCAGCTATGCAGTGAACATTCCAAAATCTAGCACCCATCCATTGTCAAGATGTGCTTTGTGATTGTAAAACCATGCCATATAATAATAACATGTTTTTTACCTTACCATAGGGCACCCATTTACCATTATATTAGGGCACCCTTTTACCATATTATTTACCCCTCAAATTACCAGCTCCATTACTCAAACGATGTAGCAAGAGAAAGTAAAAAACGGAGAGAAATCTAGACCATGACAATAGCATCATTTGCGTTGCAAATGTGCTAAAAATGAAATAATTTTTGCGAACAAAGTAGACTTCTGTACTGTCTGTTTTACTTGTTATGAACATTTATATGCATTGAATTTGAGCAAAATGTTGGCAAAAATTACATATTAACCCTAACCCCCTAAGGGCTTTTCGGCGACGGGAAGAGAAAGAAGGAAAGAATAAAGAGAGAAAAGAAGGAAAGAAGTTGTTTGCTCTGGGTGGGATTCGAACCCGAGACCCCTCGCATGCCAAGCACTCGGTCGGCGACACTTTGCCACGGGTCTTGGGCTTCGAAACCGTGCCTATATATCACTTAGGGCGATTAAGGTCATCATACCACGTGGGATGCATGCACGAACAGCACATATATCAAGTAGTATTTTGTAGTATTCAGGCGGGTTAGGGTTAAGGAAGCCTATACTGAGTTTCGATAGTGGTAACCTAACCCTAACCCCCTAAGGGCTTTTCGGCGACAGGAAGGGAAAGAAGGAAAGAATAAAGAGAAAAGAAGGAAAGAAGTTGTTTGCTCTGGGTGGGATTCGAACCCGAGACCCCTCGCATGCCAAGTAGGGTGCATCATGCCCCCCTTTTGTCAACCAGATTTTATGTAGCCAGTCTTAACGCGGCTGTGTACTCTAGCCATTGTTTCTTTCTCAAAATTGAGTTTTTATGATATGTTTGTACCTTGTTATGTTTTTTATAAATACAAGGAATGAAAATCCAGATTTGTAAACTCCAACTGCAATATTTTAAGGATTTTATTTCACTATTCCACTCGTGTTTGAAATTGAAAAGGAAAGAAAATCTTTGTTGTACCAGCAAGGTACAGCGCAACAACTCATCGCGTTGCGTGTCGCGCAATTTGTTAACGCACAAATCGCTGACGCTTACTGCTGACGCTTATCTGCATCTTGCGCGCATCTTATGGAAACACCACGGAAGCACTGATTTCACAAAAACCTAGTGGTCAAATGGCTCCGTTTTAGCTGATAAAATGTAGGTTTTTCAAGTTCTTTCCCCGATTTAAATATCAAGTTATGAATGGATTTCGCTCAAACTTCTCAAGGGCTGTGGATTTACCCGATGTTCACGTAATATAAGTTACAAAAAGCGAAAACTGTCGCATTCTCCTGTGAGATTCGATGAAAGTGCAAAATGTGACCACTTTAAACTTCAACGGCCATTATTTCAATGTTCATTTTCTCGGTAAAATGACGATTTAGGTACACGATAACTCAATAAATACAGCATCTATACAGTACGGCGGCAACTTCGTGACCTCTTTAGTTCGATAGAAATTTTTTACGGGTTGGTGAACACGGGTTACGTAACTAAATGTTGAAAATTTGGCGGCAAACATGTTTTAGCGAAATAGCTCCAGAAATGGGAGACACGGGTCGCTTTTTTGCTTAAATTGTGTACCATGATCACGGATAAGATACCAAACATTTGTGCAAAGAACAAAAAAAGCGAGTAAAAGTTGAATAATATTGAAAATAAAGAAGCTTGAACATGTCCAAAGTGGCCGGAAAATGAGAAAAATTGCATGTCACGATCACCAAAATGGTTATATCTACAACTATGAGCAAACGCCGGTCTTATGCTTTTCTGTAATGATAGATATTAAAGGCCCTTTCAGTGATTTCACAGGAACATTAAAAAAATGGAAATTTGTCAGAGTTGCTTAGAAATAAAGAATAAGTCTACAGAATTTCATTAAACCACTTTTCCCTGAATACATCGACAAATTAGTCAAAAACAGAAGTTTTGGAAAGGTTTTCTACTTCAACTCAAATCGGCTCGAGAAAATCGAGATTTTCGTACAAAAAAAAAAAAAAAAAAAAAAAAACTTCCTAGTCCAGTGTTTCTAACACGGGGAAGTAGAGTCTAAATTGATTTAAAACAGGCGCTTAATTTTTGTAGTAGAAAACAAAATAAGCAATTAAAGGTCACCGAGGCAAACTAACGATCAATTCAAATATGAAAACAGTTAAAATTGTGTATTTTGTTTAAAATAGTAGCTACTGATGTAATAAGTAGTAGAAACAATACATAACGCGTGTTGGTGCAGTGTACATGGTGTAGAGTGAGCTTCTTTCGATCTCGAGTCGGACTTTTTGTACTGTCAGTATCAAAAGTCCAGAATCATGCAAATGCTTTATTTTGTCTAAAATACACGGCTTTCGACCGAACCACTAGCAGGCTATGTTAGCACATCTATGCCAATTACAAAGGTACCAAAATCTGAATTTTGATGATTTTTACGATCGTCCGGATGAGCAAATCACTGAATGGGCCTTTAACTAACTTGAGCTTGTATGAAATTTTCATCGAAAATGATTGGTGGAACAATCGAGTCGTAGGTTGTAAAGTTACTCTCAAAACTGCCCGTGTCTCAATCGTGCGTGTCCCGTTAGTGACAAGTGTCACTAGCAAAATAGCAGTCATTATATCGAATAATAATCGTCAGAATCGTCCAGTTGACTCCAGTGATATTTCTTTATTCAAGTAAAATACTGCATTGACTTACAAAATATTGAAGTCAATATAAAAAGTAATATCACCTCATTTGACTGAACTTAAAGGGGGGTAACCCTATTGGTTTTGGATATGGATTGTCTTTAAAATTACATAATAATATCAAATATCTCCCCATTTATGCTGCTTTGTGAAAAAGCGAGAGCATTTTCAGCGTAAATGTGAATAAATAGCCAAATTTGCAATCCAATACCTTGTATACGTGAATTGCATTCTGGGTAGGCATGCAACAACAACAATTCCGTTCAGTATGACGAATGCTGACATGCTGCAATGCCGGCCCGTATTGAACGGAAAATATTTGTTTTGTTTTTTTTTTTTGTTTTTTCGTACCGTTTCAGAAAAATGGAAACAAAATATATTTCCCCTTGCAATATGTACATTTCAAATGAATATAAAAAGTTTGGGTTAAAATGGAGAGGAAAAAAACCTTCCGATACGGGTTTTGAACCGGGTACCTCTCGGGTAAAAGAACGGTAGCGCTAGCCAATTGAGCTATTTCACCAACTGAAATAAGTAAGGAATTGTTTTAATTATATACGGCGGACCGTCTCCTCAGCACTTAGCGTAGTCTCCTACACAGCCAGTTTGCGTCGGTCTGACACTCGTCGATCCTCGTGATAGCCACATACAGTCTGGCAGCGAGACTACACTTAAGCGTAGTTCGCTTTTTCTCTTCCCATGATCCGAAGAAATTTTTATTGTTTACAAACTGGTAACCTGTAAAACCGCTGTGATTCATGATTTCTCCGAAATACATCGACTTGGAGCGTCAAATTTCAGGATAGTAATGAGAAAAATAGTATCTATTATGTGATACCAAAACCTCATCAACAATGAAAAAAATCGGGGATGATGCTGTCGATCGGGTTACGGACCTTTAAAAGCAGTTTTAAAAATATTATTGTTGATCGAGTCCCTGAATGAGAAATAAGGTTGCAAAAGATACGAGTATGTTACAGCAGGTTGTGATGGTCTAGTGGTTGACGCCGTGGTTTGAAGTGCGAGAGGTTGAAGGTTCGAATCCTACAGCATTTCGATTTTTTTTCTCTCTTGTTCTGTTAGGCCTATGGTGTAGGCCCGTCAGTATTATGATCAATTAAAAATATTTCTATGCAACACGTTTGCAATGTTTTTCTTTATGCGTAGGCCTACATATTAAAAAATAAGATAGCGTCAGCCATAATTTACTTAATTTCAAACCTGATATTTTGGCATAATATTATTTGTAATTTTTACACCGTTCTTACACCATACCCAGACATACACATAATTGGAATCAGCGTTTAGTTGTCTAGAGTAACTTTAATTATCTTCAATAGAACACCACAAGCGGTCAAGATAAAAAAAATGCTTTCTTTCATTTTACCTCATTATTTCTGCTTCAAATGATCAGAAACCCTTCCTGAAAGTTGTTTACTAATATCATAAATATTTTCAAAAAACAAAAAAAAAAGCGCTATGGTAGGGTTCGAACTTCCAACCTCACGCACTTCAGGCACGGACTTAGCCACTAGACCATCACAACCTGCTAACTTATTCTCGTACCTTTTGCAATGTTATTTCTAATTCAGTGTCTCGTTCAACAATAATCTTTTATAAACTGTTTGTAAGTTCAGTCAAATGGCTTGAAATCACGTTTTATATTGACTTCGATATTTTGTATGACAGGGCAGTATTTTGTATGAATAAATAAATATCACTGTAGTCAACTGGACGATCCTGACAATTATTAATCGATTATATGGACAAGGCCGGCTGTTAATTTTCCTGCTGACACTGGTCACTTATGGTCACGCACGATTGCGAGGGAAGCCGCTTTGAAAGCAACTTTCCAACCTACGACTCGATTGTTCCACCAATCATTTTCGCTGAAAATTTAATACAAGCTCAAGTTAGCTAATGTCTATCATTACAGAAAAGCATACGACCGGCGTTGGCGCATAGTTGCCGATATAACCATTTTGGTGATCGTGACATGCATTTTTTCTCATTAAATAAATAAGTTCATTTTCTCCACAATAATTGGACTTTTACACGTTACTGTTTGCCTCATACTCATGTTTCATATCTAATCTACATGTATGGGCTCAATATGGAAATGAAGGGAGAAACCACTCATGTATTCCATTTTTTTGATGTTTTCTGAAAAACTGTATTTGCCATCTGATTTGCAACATTACGTTACGTAACAGCAAAGGTCACGCCGGTAAAAATTACCGGAAGTGAGCTAAGTTGCTGTCGTACTGTATAGGTAAGCAAATATGATCATCGTAAAAAGCATGATCGACTCAAGAAACGGTTTTCTCATTTTTTTATATTTTGGTCTATTTCCGATTTTGGGCATCATTTTGTGCAAATAGGCGTTTTTGAATTTTAAAAAGTTCATTTTGATGCCTTATATGTCAATATCTCAAAAAATAAGGCCAATATCAAAAAAATAAAAAAACCGTTTTTGGAATGGAGCCTCAAGATTGAGCTAAAAGCAAAATAAAATATTTTGGAAAGACTGTTTTTTTGTTATGATGTACCTAACAAATATTGCCAAAAACTCACTTTTTTGTGATTTTCTTCATAATTGTTGTTTTTACCCCATATCTGTATTTATATTAAGATTTATTGATGTCTTGCCTTCATAAAAATGTATACTTTTTATATGTTTTATGCAAATAATTACAAAGTTATTGCACTTTTACTACATACATGTCTGAGAGTACACAGCCACCTTAAAATGTGCCAAATGATGAAATAATAAGATTCCCAAAATTTGAATTAATTCCGAGTTTGTCTTATGGGTCCTCCGTGGCCTGAAAGTTTGAACGAATAACCCATATGAACATAACGCAATAGGCATATGGCAGCCATTCACATAACATGAATTTTCAATCATAAAATTGGCTGCTCTAAGTAAACAAGTACTTGGGGTGTTATTTAACTGTGTAAATGATACAGGCAATCCAAAACCATTGCATTTTATCATGAAGCAGCTGTTCCAAACCCATAATTAATCATGTAAAAAAATAGCTGCCATATATACATTTCTTGTATTTGACACATAACACATTGAAATATGTGTATTTCTAGTGGGGGGAAAGTCTTTTAAAAACAATGTTGGCTAACAATGTAAATGATGATTGGTCTTGGGCCTAATAATATGGAGTCAATGAGATAAAATAGTGCATGGACTTCCATTGTATCCCTGGGCACTATTCTTTGAAAGCTGGGTTTCCCCCAGCAAAGATTCAGATGCAGAATTATTAGACGGTATGCGAATTGATACTTTTTGAGATCTGAAAGTCAAAGGCAGAAACGAAGAGAGATGACTACTCAACTCATTGAGCTATATAAGGTATTCTTGGGTGATCATTAAGGTGCTGACATTTAAGCAACCTGGTGCAATCCACAAGCAAGGTGAATGGCAAAGTTAATGTACTTGATGAAGATCACCGGGAAAATAACATCGCCCAGCTGCCACAGGGAACAGTCACAACAAATTAAAGCATCAGCTACCCAAGATGTGTGACTTTATATTTACAGCTATCATCTATCCTGGTAGATAACCTGTAGTCAGACTGCTGATGCATACTGGAACAATCTTGACCTCTACAAGCGCTGTGAATTCTTCAGTATCACAGAGTGCAAAGGCACTAAAACGCCAGAGAAGCAAGCAATTGCGGTTAAACTTTTAGAGGTAACTAAAACCAGCAGAAGAAGTTATAAATCCAAGTAACCGGTTTGGCATGGGGTTTTAAACCAACCTTCCCAGATAATATTGCTCATTTGCTCATTTTGCCAATTTTGCCAATTTTGCTGATTTTGCCAATATTAGATTACTGCTCGCCTGTTTGGAATGTTTACAAGAAATGTAATATTGATAAATTGGAACAAATACAGCATCGTGCTACTAGGTCAATTCTTTGTCAACGTGGGGGATCAATCATATGAGGACAGACTCAGAACTCTAAATCTCACAACTTTGAAAACTAGAAGGACTTATTTGTCTGTTTCATTCGCTTGTTCATGTCTTACTAATGCCAATCCCTTTCTTTTTTCCAGGTGGTGTGTTAATACGAGACATGAAGCTTTAATTTTAAACAATCAATCACTCCTAAAACAGATGCTTACAAAAACTGTCTTTTAGTTAATTTCCCAGTGTTATGGTCTTCAATTCCATCCGATGTCAGAGACTCATATCTCACCTGTAACAAGTCTACTTTTAAATCTCAACTCAAATCTCACTATATGGAGCATGATGATTAATTTGTATTGATGCCTTTTTGTATTTTTTTCCAATATGATTTGTATGTGTGTGGGTCTGCTGAGTTGGGAGCGCTGCACCTTGTGGTGACAGTGCTCTTTTGTGCTTTCAGTGTTCCCCGGCAGCTCAGTAGACCCAATTTGTTGTTTTGTCTCAATTTTGTTGTTAATTGCCAGATGAATAAAATAAAATAAATAAATAAAAATATCACACAGTCAACTTCACTCGCAGACTTGAGACTTGGTGATAGGACCCAATTCATGGTTCATGCTAAGGATACTACAGATCGACCATCAATTTCTTGAAGAGAGAGTGGAGAACTGGGCTATGTGTGCTACTATCCGATTTCTAACATCAGTGCTATCAATGTCGTCAACGATGCAGCTGAGTGTGCAGTGAAATTGAGCTTGGATTTCCTCAGCACTGCAAAATCTGAGCGCCATTATCAAAATGTTTTACAGGTTGTTAAACAGGACAGGAAACGCAGGCCACGTCTGTGTAAACATAAACTTTATGAAGATATGCATTTGAAGGAGTACTCATAGAAAGTGTGATTTCATCCCACATGAACTGTGGTTAAAGTTTTTAGCTTAAGTGTGCTTTGAAATATAGTTCAAATTCAGCTATTAATTGTAAATGGCAGCACACTATGCTAAATACATGTAAGTGTGTCACAGCACATGGCAGCTATTTAATTTTGTGATGTATATCCATATTCATTTGAACTTTAAGT
This sequence comes from Amphiura filiformis, assembly GCF_039555335.1. NCBI lineage: Eukaryota > Metazoa > Echinodermata > Ophiuroidea > Amphilepidida > Amphiuridae > Amphiura > Amphiura filiformis. The sequence goes on from NC_092629.1 coordinate 34,631,322, forward strand.
TCAAGTTTAGTTAAAAACATACCCCAATTACATATAATCCTAATCATAAATTTTAAGTACATGGCAGCCATTATATGTACCATTAAACTTTAGAAAATGTATAGCTGCCATATGCCTATTGCGTTATGATCATATGGGTTATTCATTCAAACTTTCGGGCCACGGAGGACCCATAAGACGAACTCAGAATGAATTCAAATTTTGGGAATCTTATTATTTCATCATTTGGCACATTTTAAGACTGGCTACATAAAATCTGGTTGACAAAAGGGGGGCATGATGCACCCTAATGCCAAGCACTCGGTCGGCGACACTTTGCCACAGGTCTTGGGCTTCGCTGGCCAGCGAAACCGTGCCTATATATCACTTAGGGCAATTGCGTCATCACACCACGTGGGATGCATGCACGAACAGCGCATATATCAAATAGTATTTTGTAGTATTCAGGCGGGTTAGGGTTAATGAGCACTTTCAAGTCATGTTAGCTCATTAAATCGATAAAGCAAACCATTACAAAGAAATTTAAAATGTATGCATGATGAAAACCATATGTCCGATTAGCTTCAAAGGCATATTAATTATCAGTGTTCTCTGCCCTACTCTATATGTTTAAAACATGAATAGAGCACTTCGAAATGCCTCCAATACCACCTTAAGTGTATCCCTATTCTCTACTCCTTGTCTATATGTAGCTTTTTCAGTGAGTGATAAGGTGTTTGGGATTTAATTTGGACACTTTTTTTATTATAAAATAATGATTTTCTCATCATTCATGTTGGTGGTGTTGCATAATTTTATCTGCACTGACCAGTGATGGTTCCTCTGTTCATTTGCTTTATAAAACATATAATAATACTTACACACAAGGCATTAGCCAGAGGGGTGTCTTTAGGGTGTCCAAAATGGTCAAAATAACCTTATTCTACAAAATCAGGGTGTCCACTTCCTATTCACTCCATTATAAAAATCATAATTTTAGGGTGTCTAAATTGAAAACAGGGCGTCCAAATGACACCTGGACACATTTCTAGCTAATGCCTTGCTTACACATCAGAATCTTAATCTGACAATAATGAAGTTAGAAAAGACAATTTCATTACACATTAATTCACATATTATGTTGTTTCTTACAGGCCATGGTTGCTGGTTCAAGACGGTGAAATCGTGTGTAACTGGTGCAGAACAAAAAACCTCTTTGGAAGAAGGCGGTACAAAATCCAGTACACAAGATAAACCAAAGGTAATACATGTACATTTACAATATACATTCATTGAAAGCTCTCATGTAGGGCTCCAACAAATAGCGCTTCTGATCTTTTTGTAATAGCGCTTTATAAGCCCTTACAAGTATGTAATTACATTATTTGTGGGACAAATGGCAGTTTTGGTTGTGAATGCATTTTTTTGACATTTTGGAAAAAATCTACAAAAAAATAATCATTTTCTATCAAGGGAAGGACAAAGTGGAAATGTGTGACATGCCTGGAAAAAATGTGGAATCATGGCAGCTCCAGGGTTCGGTTTTTGCCGGCAAAAACCTGCCCACAAAGTTTTTTAACATGGTTTAAACCGGCAAAAATGGCACAAACTGGCAAAATTTCATATATAGTCAGTCAAATAATAAAAAGTTATACAGAAAGCTTATAAACAGCATCACACAACTTTCAATGAATCATTCAACATATTTTTTGTCTCATCAAGTCCTTCAAATAAAAAAAGTTTTGAATTTGGTAAGCCGCATTTCAGTTTATGCACTAGTGAGCAATGAAAACCCTTGCCTTTAATTTCTTAATATGTTACTTAAAATTACAAAATCTGGCCTTGTTACACTCAGGAAAGTATTTTTGTAACTTAATAATTTGTTTTGAGATGAAAAAAGTGAACTATTTATCACTTTTTTAGTTTTTGCCATTTTTGCCGGCAAAAACTGTTTTTGCCAAGTGGTGAAAACCGCGGTTAAAACCACGTTTTTTCCAGCTGCGTAAAACCCTGCGAACCCTGGGCAATTTTTTAACTGTTTGAGATTTGGAAAAAAATGTTTATTTCCCGAGAAGATAAGCCCAATTGCCCTAAAATTACCGGAAATTGTTCCATAATGTAAAATGTATTTCTTACACTACAAGATTCTTATTTGGGACTGCCTTAGTGACTGTATGTGTACCTGTGCACTGTGCAGGGAACTCCAATAGGAATTGTGTAGTGTAATAAATATACATTTTACATTTTGGAACAGTTTCCTGTATTTTGAGAGCAATTAGGCTAAACTTTGTGGGAAATAAACATTTTTTCCAGCCCTGAATTTTGTTATCACTTCATAATCTTTATATGCATAATAATAATAATAATAATAGATTATGAAGTGAACAAACATCATCACTTTTATTTGCCCTTTCACTCTTTTAGATTTCGTATTTTTGGCAGGAAATCGCACCTTTTTACTTTTTTGGAAAATCTAGGTGCATTTTTGGCCTCCTTAATTGCTCATGTTGTAGCCCTACTGTTTGAGATCGTAATGTGTGAGGTCATTCTTTTGAGTGTACTAGCATATTGGAGTTTTAAAGAGTTAACAGCACATCTGGATTTATTCATAAAGTGCATGTGTTACACAAGCTCAGCATTTTATGGCATAACATAATCCATGGTAATAAAAATGTCCAACTCGCCAAGGTCCTGACCATCTAAAGAACATTGTGAATGTGATATATACAAGGTTACCTGCCCAAATCCTAGTATAAACATTAATTGTTGGTATTTAATTCCTGCACAAACCTGCCAGTTGACCAGGCCAATGATGTTAAGGAACTGTGTCCTATAGAGATTGAGATGTTTGAGATCCTAGTGTGTGTAAATGTCATTTTTTGAGTGTAGAAAAAGCATATTGGCCTGGAACTGTGTCCTAGAGATTGTCACTTTTGAGATCCTCAAATGAATGTTTTGTTTGTTTCACTTTTCAGATGAGCAGAGCAGTATTACTAATCCTGTGTGTAGCTGGATTGCAGGGATCCTACCTCACTTGGGGTGTACTTCAAGAACGAGTTATGGCACATGAATACGGCAAAGATGACAATAATCCCGGAGAGAAATTCAAGAATTCACAGTTTTTAGTTTTCATGAACCGTGTCTTGGCACTCTCCGCAGCAGGACTCGTTATGATGTTAACGAAACAACCACGACATGTAGCGCCATTGTATAAATATTCCTACTGTTCACTATCGAACATCCTCAGTAGTTGGTGTCAATACGAAGCGTTGAAATTTGTAAGTTTCCCAACTCAAGTGCTAGCAAAGGCATCCAAAATCATCCCCGTCATGCTTATGGGTAAGGTTGTATCATCAAAATCATACGAATATTATGAGTACTTCACAGCAGGGATGATATCGGTCGGAGTGACCATGTTTTTGTTAACGCAAGGCAAAGAGGATACCGGTAACACAGCGACGACCATATCGGGTGTGGTCATATTAGTTGGGTATATGACGTTTGACAGCTTCACGTCAAATTGGCAGGCCGAGTTATACAAGCAATACAGTATGTCCAGTATACAGATGATGTTCGGAGTCAACTTATTCTCATGCATATTCACGAGTTGGGCTCTTCTAGAACAAGGAGGATTTGTCGAAGGCATTTCGTTCATGCTTAAATACAGCACCTTTATGTTCCATGTTAGTCTTATATCAATATGCTCCGCTACCGGACAGCTTTTTATATTTTACACAATTTCACAATTTGGTGCGGTTGTTTTTACCATCATCATGACCACGCGTCAGGCCATTGCAATATTCCTCTCCTGCATCATTTACGGACATCCGGTGTCGGTTTCCGGTTTTCTAGGCATCATGGTGGTGTTTGTAGCTCTGTTTTTGAAAGTTTACGCCACTGCGAAAAAGAAGTCTGCCAAAGCAAAACAAGCGAGTCAAGCGCCCTCACAAACAATTGATTCAAATAAAGTGTGAAGAATATAGAGTTAAAGTTAATCTTATTTTATTGGTGCAGGAGCTATGACAAAGGAAAAATGGCTCAAAATTGGCCACACCACACTCCAGTGTGTAAAGGGTATTTCGGATTTGTGGCATTAATAAATATTGATTTGTTGATTAAAGGCACTATCAGTGACTTGTTAAGGCCTAAAAAATTGTTTGATTGGCGTAACCCGACCTACCCTAAAAAAAGGCCTGACCCTGACTTATTTTTTTGAAAAAAATATTGAAAAAATAATTGAAAAAATTAAAAGCAAAAAAAATTGATAAATTTACACATAAGAAAGAAGAAAAAAAGTTCCAAAGCCTTTTTCAAATTAAATTTACAGATTAAAAAAAATCCTCTCCTACCTACCCCAATTCTTTTTTATGTTACACCAATCAAACAACTTTATTTAAGGCCTAAATAAGAAAGTCTTTATAATAACAACCAGAATTACACGGTTCGTAATTACGGTGGCCCCCACACATAGGTGTGTTAAACAAAGATTTGTATATAGAATAATATGCAAATCAGCTCATTAATATTCATAAATATGTAAATAGCATGACACAAAATACAGCACATCAGGCACATTTTTTCAATCCTTTATTTACTTTTTATGTTGAAGTCGTCTATACAAAATGAAAGCAGTTCCTAAATTTCCATGTTTTTGTCTACAAACTCAAAAATGTCACCATGTGAAGGGTTTTCACAGATCACATCAGAAATCTTTGCATATTTGTAAGAAGTAAAGGAGAGGTGTGCCCAGTCACATTCTCAGCACGACTTTTAAATAAGGAAAATTTGGCATATTCGTCAGTATTGGGGATCTCGGTCTGTCCGGTTTTTGCCCTTTGGTCAAATACATGCTGAAAATTGTATAAACTTCTCTTTCACGTCAAGCTATTCCTACAAAGTTCAAATTTATGTTTTCAAAAAGATCACTGATAGTACCTTTGATTATAATTTTTATTATTATTATTATTTTAATTGATAATCATTTTCTTCCTGTACAGTCTCATTACCACATTGTCTTTCATCTTTGCTAGGGGTAGGATTTCATCACAAATGTGGAAATTACGCAGCCTTGCTGATTGGTTACAAGATATTATAGTAAGAAACTCTTCCAAATTTGTTTAATTTTTTTTTATATCCATGGTAGAAAACCTGCCCTCCAGCAAATTCCAAATCAAATCCTACATTTTCTTCTTCTTCTTCTTCCTTGTAAGTGCCTCCCTCATATGCATGAGTATTATCGCACTGCGTACAGACAAGCAGTACTTATTTTTACTCTGGAACCTAGAGTACATGAGCGTATTTTTGAAGTACAGTCAACAGTACCGGGATGATCCCCTGCTCTTTTCGAATAGCCTGTGACGTTCTTTAATGTGCACACTACATTAATGTGAGAAAATATGCATGTACACGGAACCGACACACCTTGGTCTGGGGCGGACATTTTAAAAATGAATTTAGAAGAGCAGCAACAACATCACTTGCATTACATACCAGATGTTAAATCCACATCATATGCAAAATTTGAGGAAATTCGCACGAGTCTGTTTTATTTTAGGGCCATTTTTCTATAACTGGTCTTTACATGTAGCCCTATGGAGAGAGTGCCCGTTGAGGGTGCTATAACCCCCATTTTAGGAACAAAAATGTGATTTAAAAAAAACGGACTCATACGAATTTTCTAAAATTTTCAGAGTATGTAGTATGAACGTGTAGAAATATAATCAAGTAGTTGCCCTACCTGCTCTTCTCCGAAAAAATAAAAAGTCCTATACCTCAATGATAATGAAACCTAGATGGACAGCTTAAAGTGCCCTCCGAAGCACTAAGCAAGTAGAGTGAAGGACACAAAGAGCCAGCTGAGCTCAGGCGGACCTGGGATTTGAACCCTTGACCCCCGGATTCACAGTCCAACACCTTAACCGCTAGGCCACGCTCCCCTCTCCCCTCTATTTTCCTGGGAATTAGCTTCTTGAATTCCATGTTTCCAAGGCTATGTGTGATGAAATTCTATCCCTGGTTTAGGGACTGGTCAATATTTATGCCATGCAGATTTAAAGAGAGTATGTTTTGTTATCGGGGAAAAAGGGGGGGTGCTCCTTAAGGAAAAGAAGATGTGAAATTTTAAATGCAGAAATTGGAAGAAAAGGAGGGAGACATAGGCTCATATACATCAGGGTTGCAGGAACTCACAAACTATATAGTTTGTGAGTTCCTGCAACCCTGATGGTGCAGGAATATTGGCCAATCTGTTAAAACACTTAAATGTATATACATGTAGAGAATATATTTAATATTATTATTAACAGTGTGTTGTAGCATAGATTCATGCACAGCACCGGTGTCCTGCAGCAGTAGTCCTCTATCGGCATTGGCATGAAATGGCTAATTTAAATCCACACAACCCATATGGAAGACTTGATCTTAATCTCCCACAGAGGGGGTGTAGATTTCAAATGGAGTCACCCAGTCAGGTGACCCATTTGAAATGCTTCCTGTGTGGAAGATTAAGGTCAAGTCTTCTATCGGGGATTTGAACTGGAATAATAGCCTAATCAAGAACTGGCAGATATTGGCTAGCTTCAACAGATCACATGCATAGAATTTTTATCTTTTATTTCCTTACAAAAATACCTTGTATTCTCATTTTTTTTATAGAATTATAGTTCATTTGCACGTTAAAGCCTTAATGTACGATCTTTTTTCAGAATATATCTTTATTTTTTCAAAACCGATTTTTTGGCATATTTGTAATAATTACACATGTTCCAGCTTACATCTATGAGCAAACTGTCAAATTTGCCCTATTTGTATTAAAACGGGATGATTTTCTGTTGGTCCGACGTCTCCTACGAAGCCAGTTTGGTTACGCTTCCTCCACATGTGTGGAAGGAGCGTAACCAAACTGGCTGCGAAGGAGACTAACTCTGAGGCCGTACTCGGCATCCTAATCCAAAAAGTGAGAGATATTTTGAGTAATAGAGGTGAAGTTTATGATGTTGTTTCTTTGCAAATTTCCCAATGTTTTTCGCGTCCAAATGCATTGAGAACTTTCATAATGATCGCATATTAACTATTTTATTATTTTGGAAGAAAAATCAACAAATTTAAAAAGATCGTACATTAAGTCTTTCAGCATTCACTTTATGCAGCGGTGCTACATAAGCATTTTATATGTATGTACACATGAAAACACATACATGTGCACACATGAATACTTCTAAGGATTATTGTGGTGCAAAAGGTTACTTGATGCTAATGTTATTGGTGCAAAATTTTATTTCAACATATTTTAGTACCGGTATATTATTGCAATTTATTTTGTCAAAGTTTGAACCCAATTTCTAAACCTTATTTTTAAATTTCAAATTATAGCAATATCTTGTACATAGTTTATTAGTTGGGTAAATTTTGGCATTTCCATTTGAAATCCACACAATGTACATGTATGACCTTCATCTCCCACAGAGAGTTAAGAATTCAAATGGAGTCACCCGTTCAGGTAACCCCATTTCAAATTCACACTCCCTTTTTTGGAAATTTGAGGTCCTATCTTCCATAAGGGAGTGTATGGATGTCAACTGGAATGGTCCAATTTCTCCTTGACTTGAGGAAAAAATTTATGTGTTCAGCAAATGTTATTCTTTATTTGGCTTATAATTAGCAAAAATGGTACTCATAACATTGTTACGCATTGTGTTATGCGTAACTTGAGAATTTAAGTGAGTTGTTGGGACTTAATTCACCCTAGCAGTAACAGAAATGATTTTTTTCTAATTTAGGCCAAATAAAAAAGAAAGTATGTCTCGGACACATTTGGTAAAAATGCTAAGTGCTAGGCGTTTTTTAAATTTTTTTAAGAATATGTGACTCCTCGCCACAACTGAGCCCGGATGTCGCCAATCATCATTTTTGAGATATTCAACCAAAATATTCTGCTTGAAAGTAGCTTTAAAATGATGTATATCATGTATATAGTTCTTGACATTTAAGTAGTGAAAAATCAATAAAACAGTCAATAAATCCTTTCTTTCCTATTGTTTATTGTTAAGTTCGATGGAGCATATCTCAATAGTGGCACTGGCGACATCCGGGCTCAGTTGTGGCGAGGAGTCACATATGAGCTATGCGATATGCAATATTTTTATTTATTTATTTTTTTACAGTCAAGGCACAATATTTATGTACATTTTGATATTCAAATACAGAAACAGTGTAATATATATACACAATGAATAGTTTTGTTTGTCTCTTTTACAATCATGGCGAAATGTGTAAAAAAAACAACCAAACTGCAAAAAGAAGACAAAATTAAATATTGGATCGCTATACGATACTGAAAAAAATTAACATAGGGGCAAAAAACGCGTAGCGCTAAGCGCTAAATTGGATTTCACATAGCAATGCACGCGGATGTCTGAGACATACATTCTTTTTTTCTTGGCCTTATAAGCCCAAAGCATACATGTATTGGATTCATAGCTAACTGTATTTGTTAATCAGTATTGTATAATTAATGTGTGCTGAATGTAAGGCAGCTGTAATTTAAGTGGTATGGATCACGGTCTTAGCTAGGTATTTTCACCAAATCTGGCTGTCCAAAATGTGACACTGACAACATAAAAAACAGACCTCTGCATCGTGTGGAGGGTTCAGTCAGTTCAAGTAATGCTATGTTGCCTTGATTTGTAAGTTTGGTCTTGTTCAACTTGTTTTGAGTTCACTGAACTTTTGGAATTAAGCATATGTCAAAGGAATCAATCTTGCCTGTCCGAGGTGCAAACTGCCTGTCCAAAATGACAGGCAGACAGGTGGCTAGCTAAGACCCTGGCTGATTATCTCTTTATATAGACTAGAGTCTTGGATTAGGTTATTCCAGTTGAAATCCATACACCCCTATGGAAGTCATGACCTTAATCTTCCACACAGGGGGTGTCAATTTCAAATGGAGTCACCTATTTAGGGAAGAAATTGACACTCCCTATTGGAAGATCAAGGTCATGTCTTCCATAGGGTGTATGAATTTGAACTGGAATTGCCCATTTTGGAGCAGACGACACTGAATGGGTGACTCCATATGACATTCACACTCCCTGTGTAGGAGATTAAGGTTGTGTCTTCCACAGGGGTTTATGGATTTCAAATGGAATAGTCCATTAGGATCGAAACAAATGGTATGACTCAATATAATCTACTAAAATAAAAAAATAAAAGGATTAGACTAATTTATTAGAATTTGTCAAACACTAACATATAAAATTGGATTCATTCAGTACTTCTCAGGTATGAGAACAGAAAAGACGGAATGCCAATCAGGTATTCAGGATTGTCAATTTGAATCTTAATTAGTTTTTGTAGTAGTTTCAAGGGCTTTGGATTATTCCAATTGAAATCCATACACCACCTATGGAAGACATGATCTTAATCTTTCACACAGGGGATGTGGATTTCAAATGATGGAGTCACCCATTCAGGTAAACCCATTTGAAATTCATCCCTGTTTGGGAGATTATCATATCTTCCATAGGGGGTGTATGAATTTCAGCTAGCCCAACATTTCCCTGATCAAAATGTGGATTGGGGTAGAGTGCAACTGCAACCTTTATCTTTCTAATAATGAATGATACAAATAAAAAGGGCTGGATATTTCCAGCAGTACATCTGCTGTGTCATTTTCTTGTAGCTACACTTTTTTTTTACTTAGGGAACAAACTAAGTCAAATCTCCCCTGTGTCTTTTTCATAATAGGCAGGTCCATCCCAGGAAAAAACTACTGCTTTTTCCTACCAAAATCATACTTAGCATGTATGTTACTTTGGATGAAAGAAGTAAAATAAGCTCTGGGGCCACCTCAATTTTTTCTTTACATGTAAATCCAAGATGGAATCCAAGATGGCAACCAAAATCCCAAACATCGCCAAAATCCCTAAAACTCAAGTTTACAGTCTTAGAATGTTTTTGAACTAAACCCGCAGTTATGTAAGCCGTCCTTATTTACAGTATAAGATCAGGATTATATACTAGGAAATTCATTTGTTCAGATTTATTCAAGATTCTGACATTTTCTTGACTATTTCTGGACATTCCTTAACTATTTCTTGACATTTCTTAACTATTTCTTTACTTAAATTGTAAAGAAATAGTCAAGAAAAGTTAAGAAATAGTCAAGAAAATGTCCGAATCTTGAATAAATCTGAACAAATGAACTTGGAGACAAATCCATTTTGGGAATCCAATTGCATTCTGGGAATGTCTTTTCAAAACAGTTGGCTAACTATTCCAGTTGAAATACATACACCCTTATGGAAGACATACGGTACCGTAATCTCCTGCACAGGGAGTGTAGATTTCAAATGAATGGCACATTCAGGTAACCCCATTTGATCACACTCCCTGTGTGGAAGATTAAGGTCATGTCTTCTAAAAGGGATGTATGGATTTCAACTGGATTTGGTTCATCAGACCTAAAAAAAAATCAGTTTGTTTGCCCTTTCCAGACCGACCCAAAAAAATCAGTCGGTTTTTTTTTAATTTTCAAATTTCAAAATGAAATGGATTTTGTTTTAAAGTTTTTCATAGCCGTACACAAACACTAACCCACCTCCCAAACATTGCTATAACTACAGTACAAACTCGCCCAAGCCAAACTATCCCAACACCCTTGCATCAACCCTCAAAGGGAAATTAGGGAATAAAATTATTTCACCAAAAAATTGGACCTATAAAATAATTGAGTGGCCCAGTATAAAAACAGCCCATGGCACATTTTTCGTCATTGGGAGAAATCGGCACTGTAAATGTACGAATGTTCAATAAAATACATAAGAAATTTGATGCTTAAAAGATTAAATTGATAACATTCCCGAGTTACATTCATGATGTGTTATGTTTGTATGGATGACCTTTGGTGACCTTTGACATTTTTAAACACTAATGTAAACTTACCATTACTTGCCAGCCCCTCCTATCATCATGATTGTAATAAATTGACACTAATGTAAACTTACTATTACTTGCCCCTCCTATCATCATGATTGTAATAAATTGACACTAATGTAAACTTACCATTACTTGCCCCTCCTATCATCAATAAATTGACACAAATGCAAACTTACCATTACTTGCCCCTCTATCATCATGATTGTAATAAATTGACACTAATGTAAACTTACCATTACTTACCCTCCTATCATCATGATTGTAATAAATTGACACTAATGCAAACTTACCATTACTTGCCCCTTCTATCATCATGATTGTAATAAATTGACACTAATGCAAACTTACCATTACTTGTCCCTCCTATCATCATGATTGTAATAAATTGACACTAATGTAAACTTATCATTACTTGCCCCTCCTATCATCATGATTGTAATAAATTGACACTAATGCAAACTTACCATTACTTGCCCCTCCTATCATCATGATTGTAATAAATTGACACTAATGCAAACTTACCATTACTTGCCCCTCCTATCATCATGATTGTAATAAATTGACACTAATGCAAACTTACCATTACTTGCCCCTCCTATCATCATGATTGTAATAAATTGACACTAATGCAAACTTAGCATTACTTGCCCCTTATATCATCATGATTGTAATAAATTGACGCTAATGTAAACTTACCATTACTTGCTGGCCCCTTCTATCATCATGATTGTAATAAATTGACACTAATGCAAACTTACCATTACTTGCCCCTCCTATCATCATGATTGTAATAAATTGACACTAATGTAAACTTACCATTACTTGCCCCTTCTATCATCATGATTGTAATAAATTGACACTAATTAATGTAAACTTACCATTACTTGCCCTCCTATCATCATGATTGTAATAAATTGACACTATGGGGCAAATGTCCCTGTTTCACCCCTGACATATATGCATCTTCCTCAAGCACACTTTCTGCGTCCGGGTATGTCTGTCTGCTTCTGTTTATGTCTCTCCCTCATATCCCCTGCCACCTCTCCTCTCACACACACATCCCATCCAGTGGCGGCGCTACGGGGGGGGCAAGGGGCACTTGTCTTTCCCCAGTTTTCCCCCACTTTTGAGGCAAACCCCCAATTTGTCTTGCCCCCCCCACTTTTGAGGCAAAATCACGTACGGTAAATTTCCGCTTTTTGCTGCAATTTTGCGCAATATTTGCCAATTTTGACCCCCCTCTGAAATTCACTTTGCCCCCCCCTGAAAAAAAATTCCTGGCGCCGCCACTGATCCCCTGCCTCCCCTCCCCTCTCTTTTTTCTGGCGTTGTTTATGTGCAGCTGCTGTCTGGCTGCTGCCCTGACCTGGGTTGAGCGCTAATTGAAAATACTGCCACCTGTTGTCAAAAACTTTTTCTTTGTTGGACTCGTTAAATATTCTAAAGGGGTGCATAATATTACAGATCATTTTTGCAATCAAACTTGGAAAGCGTCTCAACAAATTAGCTTTGAGATTTAATTTCTAACTGGTGTAAATGTGTGTTTTATATTTGGAGACTACAATATCAATGGATTTACATCATACACAAGTTGAAATAATTTGATTATCATAATAATAGTTTTGAGTAGACCCTATAAATATTTTCGACAAGTCCTATTGAGTGCTTTTATGATTGGTAAACAATCTCCCGTCCCATTCACGGCTATGAGATCCGAAGGTGGGTAGCCGAATTCGTCAGGTAGTGTAGTTCAATTTGCTGTTGGATTTTACCAAGGAAATTATATGGAAATATAGTGAGCATTTATTTTACTTATTAACAGATCGGAGTAGGTTTCAGCTCAAGGAAAAAGGTAAGATTAAAATCAGAGGTGTTTGTTTTGTGTGTGGAGAATGATCAGTCTGGTTTACTGTGTGACTGACTGTGTATGCTGAGATTCTGATGTGGCTGTGGCTGTACTCATGTACTGTGGCTGTGATTTCTGACCAGCAAATGAGCAATAGGTGATACACTGATAGTACTACGGTAATATTGGTGTTGCAATTCACAGTACATGTATCACACACGAATCTGCTGCCATCTTATATCCGGGCTTATATCAAAACGATTTTCTCCCTGCAAGTTAGCACTACAATACGTTGTCCTCATTCACAAACTGACATGACTGATACTACTTGTATCTGTCCAACGTATGTATAAGACATTACCGTACGGCAGCGTGTTGAAGGAATATTACACAGTCAAGAATAGGCTCCGTCACCCGTTTGGGATCCCTCACAGTCTCCCAAAACATCAAAACACCAAAAGCGATGCACATACTTACTGTCTTTTATCATGTTAATACGCACACAAAGTTTTGTCAACTTGTCTAGAAAGGTCAAATTTTGCCAAATTTAATCGCTGTGCAATCCTACATTGTATGCAAGTCCGTACTAGTACTAGAACTATAGCCCCGTTCCACAAACCGCGGCGCCTCTCGAATAGCGAACACATGGAATATCTTGGACATCGCGCACAGAGCCTGTGCTAGTCCGTAGCGTAGTACATCACATCGTTATCGGCGATCGTGTTTTTTTACTGAAGTTTGGCTGCTTCCCACCAGCGTCATGCATGTGACACAGCTAAAATAATAGACTGGGAATCGGGGATCATTAAAACATCAACCGTTTCAAAATACGCAATGACAGTAAACTTAATGGCGAGTGGTCCGAATTTTGAGCCATACAAGTTTACGTGGTGAACTACCTGCAAGTGCAAACGTATGCACAAAAAGTGCATTTTTATTTCACGCTTTTCTAGCAATGCGCTAGAAGGCTTTTGCAAAGCGTATGCAGTACCGTAATTAAAGCACGCATTTGACAGGCGTACATGTACGCACACAAATAGTGCACATTGCAAGTAGAACCTCGTTTTGAGATGACCGTGCAAAGGCTGGGGCAAGCCAAAGGGTCAATACTTTTTGAACAGGAACGAGCATTGACAACAGTTAAAGTTATAGCGTATGTGAACGTAAGTTAATAGGTATGAAAGTTGAATTCAAATTTGCCATCAAACCACATCATTTTATCAAATTACAGCCCTTGAGTATTAAAGAAAGCCAAACTGAAAACCGTTTTGTCATAGCACTTTCTGTAGCAAAGTTACACCTTGTCAACGATTGACTTTAAATCATCAAAAAGATTCAGCTAACAAAACAGCATTTCGGTGGTGTTTCTAGATCTTAGTCTCATAAATGATGATAGCAGTTTTTCTACAGTCTGTCCACTCTGAAGTACAAAGTAACAACGCGTGCGTATACAGCGCGTAAGCCGTAAACAGTGCGCAGTGCTGCGTTTCTGCTGCAGGTAGGCCTATGCGTGCCTTCAAAGTCGGCACAATGTTTGCGTTCGCGTCGGTACTTTGTACTTCAGAGAAGACTGACTATATGTGGCCTGCTATCAAAATCCCTCTAAAATTCCATGTGCGATTGTCTCATCACCAAAAAAAATCATATATTTGGGTCAAGTGAAGTATCCATAGACAACCCAACTAGATTTTGAATGCAAAGGTCTCTAGCCTCGAATGTGAAGCTATATCGGTGAGCAAATTTGTGGCTAGACTTCTCGAGCAAAGCTACACATAGAAATTTTGTTGGCAGTTTACAAATTATTATGTTTTTAAGTATTGCATTGAATACAATCATGCAATGGTAAGAACATTTTCATGAATAAAACAAATTAATAATTATCCTAACATCCTCTTTTTATGACATTTTTCTGTAGATATACACCAAAAAGGCTTAATTCCCAAAATTTCATTCTAACTTTGTGTTTGCAAGTACTAATAATAGGCCTAGATGCATGATTGCGTTTATTACACTGCTCCATAGATCACTGTGTTTAAATTTTGTTATGGTTAAGGGGGTACTACACCCCTGCCCAATTTTTTGCCTATTTTTGCATTTTTCTCAAAAATTATAGCGCATTGGTGACAAGTAAGCTATGTATATTATTGGGGCAAGGACTACAACTACTGCTCTGGAAATTTTATTTCAGCACAGACAACAGTTGTGGAGTTACAGTCAAAAATGAGGGAAAACCAATATTTGATCAATAAATCAATAACTACTTGCCTTGAGTTGCTGAATTTTCAGTGCAGTAGTTGTAGTCTTTGGCCCTATAATATACATATCTTACCTGTCACCAATGCGCTATAATTTTTGAGAAAAATGCAAAAATAGGCACAAAATTGGCCAGGGGTGTAGTACCCCTTAACCAGAAAGTGATCAATATCTGGTGCTGGTGTACATGTACACATAAACATTTCCAGTGGTATAAAAATCTTATTTTGTTGAGAAAAGTGGGGTATGAGGCTGTGGATGATGGAATGCCCCTTTAGCCCTCAGAGTGACCAGTACGAATGAATCTGCACATGGATGTACCCAGATGAGTACAACTATAATATTGAAAAAATATTGGGGAAGCCTTTGTTTACAAACAAATGTAAGGGCCTTTGAATTATTTAACCCAAACGCTGCTAATTACTGTAGCCCCCCCCCCTCCCAAAGATTGTTTGCTTGTCCTCCACCGACCGACCCTAATCTGGAAACAGGGCAGGGGGCAACATGCCCCGGGCGCCACCCTTAAGGGGGCACCAAATTGACCAATTCAGAAGCGATGAAAGTCACAATTTGTGCACGCCTCGCGTGCATTTCAGCACAAATTCAATTGAAAGAACATTTTAAGACCAATTATCAACTTCTAGTAACCAAAATTAATTAGTGGTAGGCTTTATTTGTCCGCGCACAATTGTTTCAAGAATGTGGGGGGGGGGCATTATGTATCCGTAGCTCTGGGCGCAACAATCCCTAGCTACGCCACTACCCGGGTGGGGGGGTGTAGGAGTGCCAATTTTGTTTCTTGCCCCGGGTGCTACCAACCCTAGTTACACTACCGTACTGCATATTTGGGTTTGATTAAAGTTGGAGGCCCAGCCCCGGGTCGAAAAAAGTGGGGAGCTGGTTCCGCCACCCTACATGTACTCTTAAAATTATTGGATCTTTCTACATGTTCTCAATAGATTCTTCCATGATTCTTCACAGAATACTTCAACAGATCATCAATGTTTATCAGAAATCAAGTCTTGATAATAGTCTATGTATGTTTGGGTGCAAATCGCAGCTTTGCATACATGATATCAAGATTTGTAAAAAGTCTAAACTAGAGCTTGTTTTGTGCTCAAGGATATTTGATGTACATTTATTTGGACTGTAAACAAATTATCCTGTTGAGACTGTTATTATTATTTAGTAGCAGAGAAGAAATGTTACACTTCCCAAAATGCATTTCATCCATTTCAATTTTCTGTATACATACAAATGTACTGATTTGCAAAAGTAGGGGAGATTGGGGTTAGTTGTAACGCGGGGTAAGTTGAAACATTGTATTTTTTTCTGACACAAAAAATTAATTTGGTAAAATACTGGCACCTAGTAATAGGTATTAGTAAGGGTCATCCACCAAATTAACAACAGCACTGATGCCCCACCAGTGTTGGCTTGGGAAAGGAATATCTGTTTTTGACTTGCTGACTAATTTTATACCCCTCAGAAAAGATCGTTATCTCCATGTTGTTTGAAGATTCAGAGTATCATAAGCACTAGTAGTAAGTCCCAGAATATTAAATGTTAAATAAAAGTTTTATTGTATTTCTTATTTTGTGTAATGAACTTTGAAATGTAAAAATAGGCATCGGGGTTAGTTGAAACTTTTGAGGTGGGGTTAGTTGACACATGAAAATTGCATAGAAAAATATGGTTAAAAATTTGACTTTTTAAAAAATTTGTAACATGTTTACCATTTCTTCAATATTGCTTTAATATGGTTAAAAAGCAATAATACAAGCAAAAAGTGCACACAGAAAGTACATTTATAATATTTTAGGCTTCTCATATTTTGGTCCATGGTGACACTTTCGTCACCTTGCGTCCCAAAGTATTGACCCACACTCCACATATTTATTTATTCATTTTTTCACACTGATTGTATGTTAAAGGGTGCCTTCAAGGGAAGTATAACCCTAACAACACAATAATAATTATTTTGACATTTTACAAGCCATGTTTCAACTAACCTCACCAATGTTTCAACTTACCCCAGGGGTGGGGTTAGTTGAAACACTTTTTTCAAATTTTCAAATTGGATTATATGAATAATCATAAGCAGGTCCAATAAAGTTTAAGGCTGTATTTGTAGCATGTATGTATATGTTTATACTGATATGGTTAGTGTTTCTTGAAAGTAATCGGTTTGCGTTAAAAAGACGATTTTGTGAAAAATGTTTCAACTAACCCCAATCTCCCCTACCTCAAAGAACAGAGCAGATTCAGATCTTACAAAATATGTTTATTACTATACTATCTACCAGGTGCGTGGCCAGGCACCCCCGGTGGGTTCAGTCTTTACTGACGATGTGTACACATGATGGTTCCAATTAGGGGTACTTTTCAAGCAATGTCGGCGGAATTTTCGAGGACAAAATTGTTTGCGATTGTCCAAATTAGGGGTGTTTTGGAACAAAATTGTCCTTGAAATGAAAAATAGGGTGTATTTCTAGGACTTTCATCCATGTTTTACCGCTACAGTTTTCATTTTTTGTATTTTTTCTGTCCGTTTTAGTAGTTCCACACAAAATTGATAGGGTATTTTTTTCCGATAAATATTGTCCTCATTTCCCGTGAAATAGGGAAAAAATTCAAAAGCGTCCTTGAAATGGTAAAAATAGGGGTATTTATTTCGGAAAAATGTCCTTGATTCCTCGTGATAAGGGGTGAAATGAAAATGCGTCCTCAAAATGATAAAAATAGGGGAGGTATTTGGGTGCAAATTTTCCCTGATTTCGCTCAAAATAGGGGTAAAATTGCTGCAAATGTCCTTGATTCCCCGTGAAATAGGGGTCATTTTCAAATCCTTTAAATACAAACTGAACCCACCGGGCAGGCACCCCACTTTTTTGCACGTTTTTGCAGCTTCGTGTAACTATGGGTTACCCAATTTTTGTCAACTTGCTACGTGCCTGCCATCGACCCATGTTTAGCCAATCTATTCTCAACATAAAACAAAGGAGCTCAAAAGGGAAGCTGTACAATATTATAGGAGTGTCATGCAGTTGAGCTGGTGTAAATGTTGCAAAGGATTCTGGGCAGGGTATAAGATATCTTCTTTGACGTAGTATGTTCTTTGATGGTGGATCCAAAAGTCTCTACCCAGCAGGGTAAAGTTCATAGCTGTATTCATCAGAACATCAGAAGTGTTTGGTCCAGTATGGCTATGCTAAAAATTGCTATAGGACTCGATCATGTTTCAATGTTGATATGTTCATCACCGATTAACAATGCGTCCGCGTCGTCTGCGTGGTTTACTTCGCGAAAGTTGCCCTCGCAAAGTAAGCCATGCAGACGGGAGTTGTTAATCAGTGATGAAATTCTGAGATATATTACTGAGATATAAAATTACTGAGACATAAAATTACTTCATTCGATTATAGCCAAAACAGTTGTTATTTGTACTTCAACAAGTGTAATAAAATGAACCACAATTTGATGCTGTGTACTAAATTGAAGACCGAATTAAAAAGACTAGTTTGTGTATGACGCCCTGTCAACCAGACCAAAAATGCTATACTGCGCAGGTCAGCAACCAATCACATTGCGCCTTCTGCCTTTGCGTCAGACGCAAACTAGTCTTTTTAATTCCGTCTTCAGTTACATTGAACTAGCAAATGACATCTTTCTTCAAAATGAAGTTTAAAAAAATCTATTCCGCATTCACTTTTGAAACTGCCAAGGGCTTTGAGACAGATTACTTTAGAAGTATATTTTTTGTTTGGCCTAAAACAACCAGGATATCTTAAGTTGGTAAACTAACATAGTACCTAATGCAGGTCGTAGACCTTTGCCTTGAGGATGAGTGATAACAGAAAATGCAAAGTACATTTGTACAGAGTACAGACCCATGAGAGCTAAATCAAAACATGTTTGGATGGTCTATGGCTACATGCTTCCAGCTTGAAGCTTTGTTGAAACATGTGTTAATACTTGCACTACATGTATTTGAAAGGTTTAATAGGAGCTACAATGTAGGCCTACATGTACATGCTAATAGTATTTATGTGTAGGCCTACAGAGTGATTCAAAAATAACTAATGCATACTTAGTATCAATGATGATACTCTGTGATCAATTAACGTGTTCGAATGTAGGCCTACATACCCTCTACTCCCAATTCCAGAAAAATACAGCACTAATTTTTTTCGATTAAAAAAATATTATCATGTTTTTCCAATTGAACAGCTATAATCCTAATCAGTTAGTTCTTACTGGCAAAAGTCAAAATTTAAAAATGAGGCCTGTGGATCAAATATAAATCACTGGACTTTTTAAAAAATATAGTTCAAAAAAAGTATTGTGAAAAATTATGTTCTTGTTTTAAGTTGTTTATTGTATCACTATAGTATGTACTTATGAAAAGCATTCATCAGAGGCTGAAAGAGTACACTTTAAAAGTAATCCAAAAGTAACTTAGTAAATTAAATTATAAGCCTTGTGATTAATTATACATTTTATCTTTCATTTTAGCCAAAAAAAATTAGCTATATTGCCTTTGTTTTCCTTTAAATTAATCCACTCACTTGTTTCCCATTTCTATTTAAAATTACTTTTCAAGTGAAGTCCTTGACTTAGGAATAAAGGACACAACTGTGTGATCCATCAACCAACCAAAATTATGATAAGAATAATAACCCTTTTGTCTGTTCTTGATCATCAGGTTTATAAATCGTTTGAAATGGATTTTAGACCTTTATCATTTAGTTGTGAAACTATTGTGATTTTTAACTGGACCCTAAATTTTGAACTTGCAATGACCAGATGGTTGTGTATGCCAAAGGAAACACAACAGACAGACACCAACAATCATCATGCAAGTAGATTTTCTTTTCCCTTTTGTCCTGCCCTATTTGCTGAAAGTTCAGTATACAGTGCAGTTCCTCCTCTAAGTATTTGGAAAATTCATAATTAGTCAGGCCATCTTAATTAAATCCTGTGTCTCAAAGCTTGTGAGAAATTCAAAACCTAATGCGGAATGCGGTGTTTTTTTCGTACAGGATTTCGGACAAACACTTTGTGCAAATAATATCCAATGCTGTAAATGTTGGAATAGCAGACAAAAAAGTCACTGCTACAAACTATTCGGCCCTGATTTAGTAAAACGATCTAACTTGAAATTTGGACATTTTGAGAAAAATGGTTGTCATATCAAAATAACTCAACAAAATTAGCCAAATTTTTGCAAATAAAAAGATTTATATATTTTCTAAGATATTAGATTTGTTTAGTAATTTATTCTATTCAAAAAGAAAAAGTGTCAAGTGTTCAAAAGCTCTTTTTCCTGAAACAGTTAGATCATTTTACCAAATTAGGGCCGTATTATTCTTCTCTTTTATTATTTTTGTGTCCAAGGTTTGCGAAAAAAATCGAAAACTTGAAATCAAATACGAATTTTGAGTTTTATTTTCGCCTTTTGTTAAAAAAAAAATAATAAAAGATATAAAAAAATGAATTTCTTGATTTTCAAAGAGGACAACGCGTACGGTTTTACTAACGCGCACGGCAGCTTTGAGACACGAGATTTAATTAAGATGGCCTAATATTTATTTTGGGGGGCGCGGTCACTGGACTTTCGCGATTCGTCTTTCTTGCGCCATATGAGATAGTGATCATAGTGTGAAATGTGTATAGTCTGGTACACTCTGGTAACTTAGAAATAAAAGGTCCTACTCGTCGGACTACCTCAAGCCTGTCACTGGGGGTACAGAGGGGGTGGCTGCAAAAGTCTGGGTTTTACACTTTCTTGGTCAAAAAGTCAAAATTTTGGGAAAAAGTCCACTTTTCACAAAATCGCTCCCCTCTTGAAAAAAGTCCACTTTTTCAAAATTGGCACCCCAAAAAAAATCCTGCGTACGGGCCTGCTACCCTGGTCGTTTCAAAATATTATTTTATCTGTTTACTGTTTTGTATTGCCATAAATTTCCAAATTTTGTGTAAATAATTGCACAAACAGAAAAGAAAGCTTGTATATTGGCAAGAACAGTGAATGACAGAGGGTAGCTAAATAATATTGGACAGTACGGTACTCAACAAGAGCTTTTATCATACTGTTTTTCCATGTTTAGATTCAAGTGTTAAATTAGGTTGAAATTTTATGTATGTGCAAATAAAATATTTTTATAAAATAATTTTTTTCCTCCCTTCCTTCCATCCCAATTTTTTCTGAACATGTTAAACAACATTTGATCTTTATTTGGCCTACTTTAGAATGTAATTAAAGTAATTAACACTTTATCCAGGATATTTGTTTAATAATCACAATGGGCTGTTCCAGTTGAAATCTGTACCCCTTATGGAAGACATGACCATAATCTTCTATTCAATACCTGAAAGGGTGAATCCATTTGAAATCTACACCCCTTGTGACAGTGTCCATGTGGGTCATGTCTTCTATAGGGGTGTGTGGATTTTAACTGGAATAGCGCAATAGCAGTGTGAAAAGTATAGTGTGACCAGCATAAATATACATAATAATACATACACAGGCAAAGTCCCTGTGCTTACAACTTCAAGTATGAGCACAGTATGAGTACGGTATATCTAGTTAGAATAACTCAATAACAATTCATGTAGGTCGTAGATAGTACAAACTATACATTTTTTAAATCCTTGTCATCAGACGAGTAATTTAATATCTTTCAACAAGATCAAAGCATTTTGAGTTTTTTACCCCTGTGTCTGGTGACCTTTTGTGTCCTCTAGCGAAAAGCGTACCCTACAATTTTACTATAGTCCACTACCCCCTAGCAGTGATCTAGAGGGTCTACCCTAACACCTCATGGTATTAAGGTGGTATTGGATGCATTTTCTAGAAATAAGGAAATGCTTTGAGCATGTTTTAAACAGATTAATTGAGTAGGGTAAAGTACACTGATCAATATGCCTTTTGTTTGAAGCAAATCGGACATACGGTTTCTATACTACATCAAATTATATTTTCTTTGTATCTTATTGTTTTTATCAATAATCAATATAGTTAATGAGCTAAAAGGACTGTAAAGGCTCATTAATATGTAATTTTTTTTTATATTTTGCTAAAAATCAATGCATAAATGTTCATGGTACTTTTATTTTGCATACTTTTGCCCTGAAACTTGGTCAAAGTGTTTCTAATATGTTCTAATGTATTATATAGTGAAGCCGCCCCTCATTTGCATATTTGCATAATTAATGAGCTAATTTGCATAAATGCTAATTAATTATGCAAATTAGGGCGGCTAGCTCATTAATTATGCATAAATTATCTGGAAGTCATTAGGAACACTTTGACCAAGTTTGAAACCAATATTCTGTTAAATAAAAATGTTATGAACATTTATGCATTGGATTTTAGCAAAATATTAGCAAAAATTACATATTAATGAGCACTTTCAAGTCATATTAGCTCATTAACTGTATTGATTATTGATAAAACAATACAATACAAAGACATTTAAAATGTATGTATTATGAAACCGTATGTCCGATTAGCTTCAAACAAAAGGCATATGGATCAGTGTTCTCTGCCCTACTCAATTAATATGTTTAAAACATAAATAGAGCACTTCCAAAATGGGTCCAGAACCACCTTAAACATTGGTTGACATGGGTGTTGAACTCAAGGCCCGTATGAGATTTAGCTCCTCCTAGACTACATTGTGACTTTATTTCATGTGGAAAATTTAAGAGGGAGGAATTGTTTGTTTTTCACGAGTGAATGCCTGAATGGGGAGCGGAGGAAAAGCATGGAGGAACAAGAAAAGGTTTGTCATTTTATTAATGAAGCGTGTTAGAATTAATATTTGTGGTGGAAGCAATTAGCGTTATATTTAATTTGTAGACCTGTAGATGAACCCACAACCGATCATGCGTTAATTAACGTTGGTGTTTCTATGTTGGTTGTGTACTCACAAATCGGTAGTCACCAACCCACACTGTTTCCACACTTCAAAATATATAACCTGTTGATTTTAAAGAGGTATTTCATGATCCATAGCCTCATTCCAAGTTGAGATTTTCATACCACTGGAAACGTCTGGCTACATAATGTTTATGTACAAGAAAATTTCTTGCAGATTAATTGTTTTAGCAAAAATGTCGTCAATAATTCACATGCATAGCTCACAAACGCAAAATTGGAATGAACTGAAATTTTGGGAATAAACTTTTTTCGTAGATATCTAATATGAAAATGTCATAAAAAGAGGATACAAGAATCACAAAATACTCCTTTAATGATGTTTACTCATACTGTGAATTTAAGTTTTAGTTTTAAATATTTTCATGTTGAAATGAAAGATTTTCCTTCCACACATGCTAATTAATTAAGTTTTTGTCCCGGGAGACAATAAATTTTGTTAGGTTTTTGTCCCAGGAGACAATAAATTTGTCTTCAAAGTCTATGGCACATGCAGCAAGACTGCTGAATTCAGAAACCCAGAGAGGATCTCTTACCCTTCCCAGAATCCTTTGCAACATGATGCATCACCTCACTAAACCAAATTGCACCCAATGTCATGTGATAGTAGAAGGGTTAACTCAAAATTGTAATATTTTATGTTCTTTTTGATAATAGAAAAGATAGAAAATGAGTCTTACACAAATATTTTCATGCATTCGTACATGTTACCTGAAAAATACAAGTCTTTGGTTTCATTGACACAGCTTTTGAAAAACACCCATAATTTTATAATGCTTTTGGCCGTTATGGGTTATTTCCAAAATATTAAATATTTACTTTTATTGCCAATTAGAACTAAGGGGGCTGGCATTTTCTTCGAAAGGGTATGGGTCCCAAACAGTGCCCCCAATGTGATGACCCACTCGGCCACAATTAGATTTACAATTTAGATATGTTTCATTTGACAAAAAAAGATGATATTTCCAGTAATTAGTGCTGTATTTTACTGGAATCAGGAGATTCTTTGGAGCAGTATGAATATCTCTTTATAACGAAGCATAGTAAAATTAATTTTAGCAGTGGAAGTAATTAGCTAAAGACCCCTGTATGAACCTGTAAATCTGCCTAGAGCTGTGAATAGATAAAAGTTCAAAACCAGTTCATAATATTAATGGCATCATCTGATTTGGTTGTCACGTTGTCACTACTGTTTTGATTTTATGCCATTTATTTTTTTAGTAGGAGCAGTGCTTGTACTCATTGAGCATTGAGGCAAAACAAAATAATTGTTTGATTGTTTATAGTTCATCCAAGGGGTAGGTTAGTCGGTCAGATTAAAAAAAAAAAATTAAATAATTTTTGTTTAAGGTCATGTATGAGTCTAATTAAAAAAAGATAAATTGACCTGATTGGTATTTCTCTACTGTAGTGGCGGCACTACGGGAGAGGGGCAAGTGTAAAAATCATAATTTAAGGGTAAAATTCGTAATTTTAAGGTAAAATTCATAATTTTAGGGTAAAATGCATAATTTTAGGGTAGAATGCATAATTTTAGGGTAAAATGCATAATTTCAAGGTAAAATTATACCCACCCTGCACCTTTCAGCATTTTGCACTTCAAAGAAGGCCTCATACTGATGGCCCCCGTATATTACACTGGGTTTCAGAGAAGAGCGGCAGTCCCTTGCTCAGATTGACGCACGCGCCCTGTTAATGAGTGACATACATTACGCAGAGCTTTGTGTTCCCTTCAAGGGCGCCAATCTACGCCAAACAATGTTTTGATGGACAATCAGATTTATCGGTCTGTTGCCATGATTGTCAGACGATTGATTCAGCCAATGAGAACCCCTCTTCAGTGTTTATGTTGTGAACGCTCTCAAAATGTAAACAACTTCTGTTCTTCTTTGACAAAAACTGTAAAATTCTTCTGGAGTCTTGACTGCAATAATTTTTGTTCTTTTGTTCTTTTTTTTTTGACTAAAGCTCTAACAAGCATTATAATATGACTTGTACTGCATTGTAGTATAGTGGTTTATTATATGGTGTACAAAATACTTACCGTTGTTGAATACAATAAAATTCTCTATGATTTGAGACACATGTGAAAAAAAAATGAAAGGTTTGAAAATTGGGTTTTCGTGGGTAAAATTGGACCATGCATTGGTTGTATTGTTCCATGCTTTGCCAATTTTCATATGCATGCATGCATCATAGAACCATTGTTTGGAAACAAGAAAATTTAAAATTCGAATGAAAAGCGAATAAGCATTGGAACGGCACACTCTATGTCAATGCCAGTTACTGAAAGTTTGAATATTATGCGTGCAACACCATATTTTTGACTTTTTATTAAAGATGATCAAATTTTAGGATATAAATCTATGGAGTACCGGTATGGCAAGGATAAATACTGCAGTCTACTTTAAGGGGTCAGTCATCCACCTTTGCACAATATTTTTGTGGGACCTGAGAGCACACCAAATTGCATTTTGAATAAGAGGAATGTCCTTCTGATATAAAATAATTTTGATTTTTTGAAATTTGCGATACAATACAAATTTTATAGCAAATTATTAAAAATTGTAATTGTTGACATTTAACTGTCCTCAAAGTACACTTTATCAATTTAATGTAGTTTTAGAGTGTACATAGCTGGGATGAAAAGCCCATCGTCAATGGAAAATGTTGACCTTTCGTATTGAAGATATACATTTTTTCCTCCAAAAGACCTTTTTATTTAAGTGTTTAGGAAAAAAATGTATATATCTTCAATAAGAAAGGTCAAAATTTTCATATGATGGATGACTTTTTAACCCATACACTTCAAATACATATCATTAAATTTACTTTGAGAACTGGTAAATGTCAAAAATGTCTTAAAAGTTCAAAGAAATGCAATTATTTGATACTAGATACTAGATAGACATTCCTCATATTCAAAATACAATTTGGTGTGTCTGATGTGCTTTCAGGTCCCACAAAAAATATGTTAGGTCTTTTGGGGAAAAATGTGTACTTTCAAAACGAAAGGTTAAATTTTTTAAATTATCGTCAGCTTTCCTCCCAGCTACATTGTACATACACTTCAATTAGGCTACATATCATTAGATTTATAAAGACAACTTTAAGGGCTGTTAAATATCAAAAATATAAATTTTTAATAATGTGCCACAAAATTTGTGCAAATTTCAAAAAATCAAGACTTATTTGATATCAGAAGGACATCCCTCATATTTAGAATGCAATATACTGAGTAATCTGATAAGCTCTCATGTCCCAGAAAAATACTACGCAAACGTTGCTATCCGAGCCCTTAAAGTTATTCACTACTGATAATTCCTGCAGCTCAAAAATGTGCATCTATAATTCTGTATGACAATTGTTCACACACAGTAGACTAAATTATAGCCAGTTCAGTGATCAGTCCAAACAAACTTTGATACTAGATAAACACAATATTTGCTGTGTAGTACAAGAACTGACCGACTTAAATATTTACTTGTAATGCATAAATTATTATAATTTATTTATAAGGTGTAGAAAAGTCATTACAACACCGCTGAAATGAAGCTAAATAACCATGATAACCAGCCTGGGATAACCAGTTTGCATAAAACTAGGAACATAATGCAAATTTGGAAGTTTGAAATTTGCTTCCTTACCAGTAATCGAGAAAATTGTAATTAAATGTGGGAGAGGAGCAATGGTTTGACCGTTTGAATATAGAGCTGTTGTCAAGTAGAACTTACTTTGTCAACATTCGGTAAATCTCATATTAATAAAATATAAATTATGTTTAATTTTTTCGTTATGTAATATAGAAATTGTATAGAGGCTTATAAAATTGATTCAACTTTGTCAAATACTCAAACACAAATATCATGTTGAAAGTTTTTAGCACAGTAAATTAATTAATTGTAAAGGACAAATTGTGTCACATACTGTGTTCCAACCATGTATGCTGATTTAACTTATTAAATGTCATATAGGTCACACATGTGTTGTCAATATATACATTTGTATGGTGTCATAAGCTGAGTTCACATTGTCAGACCTACGCCCAGTTGAACTTGGTTGGCCCAGGGATATCCCTGGTTGGCCATGGTTGCTAGGAGTATCTGTAGGCGCTGCTAGGGGTAGTGGCAGGCTGGATATGTCCAATGATTTACTCTTAACAAAAGTCAGGGGTAGTGAGCTGGGTGTAAACTCTGCCAGGTGTAATTGCAATGTGAACGCTGCTATGTCCATCTGGCACCTGGTGTAAGTTTGACCTTTTTTTGGTTGGAACTAAGAAATTACAAATCAACATATCCCGGGGTTGATAAAGGTCACAAAAATACCGGATGTGGTACAGGGACTGCCTTTTGAGGAGAGCAAGAGCAATCGCTCTCTACTGCTCCCCTTAAATCTGATATAGGAGAGTGATTTTTAGCTCTCCTTTAGTTGGCCATTCTCTCCTTACATTCAATTGTAACTATGCTAAACAGCTCTCCTTGAAGGCTCCAAAAGAGCTATTTAATGCTCTCCTGCAAATTTTAAAAGACAGTCCCTGGTGGTAGCCGATGTTTATGCCGACCAAAAGTGAATACTTGGTGGAACTGGTCGGCGTAGTGCTAGGAGTAGGCTAGGTTTGGACATGCGGTAGGAGTAGGGAAAATATTTGTGCCATTTTGATCAATGTTAGGTTAAGTTTACGCCCAGTGTAACTCAAAATGTGAACACGGCTATAGTCTATCACCTATAGGTACATGCACTTGTAATGCCATGGTGGTAATCATGGTAATACTCTCTTGATTATATCCTTATTTCTGCTATTACTGATTGAGTTGTCAAGATAAGTCTTTTCCTATTTGTGTGCTTTTCCAATATTGAACCCAATTCACAATTTTAAGCGTATATGTAGTATTTTAGTAGCATTAGCGTACAGTCAAGAGGGTGTGGAGGAGGGGGAAGCTCCTTCTGTCTCCAGGGTGCTGGCTGGTGTTATGTTTTTGAATTTTAGGTGTGTTTTTTTACAAACAAATACAGTGTAAATGCAAAATATTTTGTCAACACTTAAATAACATACTGTTTAGAATGTTTTGCTAGTTTTCAAAATGTTTTTGGAATGTTATTAAACCGTTTTTATACCCTTTATATAACCTGACATTTAAATGTTTTCTGTAAAACATTTTGTGTTTGCTGGGGTGATACAAAATGTATTAGAACAAGGAGTTCTTGTTTAGGTTGGTGATCATGACACTGACAGTAATGAACTCTGATGTGGTGATTGATGTAATTGAAAATTTCCTTTGAAATCAAGTCTTCCTGTTGATTGAATGGATCATCCCGAATTAGGCAGGTGAATAGTGTCCTGCTTTGTTCACATAACACACTTTGTATCCTATTTTCAGGGTGCATTTAAATCTTACAAGGCACAGTGATGGGAATCAGGTCCGTAACTAGGGGAGGTGCAAGGGGGCTGGATGTATCCCCATTGCGAGTGTAATGATCGAAAAAATAAAGGTTTTTATGCCTTTTTGGTCAAAAAAAGGTCTAATTTTTTTAAGTCCACTTTTTCAAAATCCACCCCAAATAAATCCTGGTTACAGGCCTGATATCTGATGGGAATGCCATTGACACATGTTTAATCATAGTCCTTGGTTTAATATATAGGCCTATTTGATGCTACATCTAAATTATGCTTGAAATGTGATCTACCTAAGATAACCATCAGTGACATTCCTGACAAGAGATGTTCTTGGCCTAATTTGAGGTCAAAACCAGGCACTGACCAGTCAGACCTTACCAGTGCAGTGCATGCAATGGTAATTTCCAGTTATGTGGTTAAATTCAGAAGATATCTTACACTTCCCATAATGAATGCGTGTTAACCTCACTGTCAAGCACCTTCTGAGGTGGTTTTTAGTGGGCAATATACACCGAAACGTGTCCAGTAGAAACACTCTTGTCCTCCGAACTAAAATACGTGGGTAGTGAATTGATACCTTGCATTTACAGTGCAGCAGAAACGACTCGGTTAACAGTGAGAGGATAAAAAATACAGAGGAATAAAAGCATGTTGATGTGGATGCTCAGTGTAAATATGTTGAATGTAACCATGGTAACTGGAAATTATACCATTTTTGGCTTAAATATGGAATGGGTAGTTTGCTTGATTTGACCATTGCACTGGTCTGAGCATAGACCCCATGATTATAGGTCTATGGTCTGAGGGGCAGTGTCTTGGTTTGACCTCAAATTAGGCCAAGAGCATTCATCACTGATGGCATCTTGGATATATCACATTTCAAGTTTAATTATAGTTGTAGTAGAATCTAGGCCATAATACATGTATCATCTCAGATTGTCCTAAGGGTTTGACCAGTACAGGTGAGGATCTCTGGTATGGCCAGAGATGGTCAGAGACCTTTAGGGATTCACCATTAGATATTATCGGGGGGGGGGGAACTAGGAAGTTTTTTGAAAAAAAAAAAATTGCCTCACTGATCTGATGAATAAAAAAATTTGGCTCACTGATGAGCAAATTGAAAAAAGACAACTTCGCCGGCGAAAAAAAAAATTGCCTCCAAAGGCAGCAAAAAAAAAATTTCTGCCTGACCCAAACTCCCTAGCCCCCCCCCCATAATATCTAATGATGTGTCCCTTAGGGAACAGACTAAAAGATAGCCTAAGGAGAACAGAAACTGATTGAAGTAGCCCTCTGATGAACAAAACTGTTTATTTCTTAGTCATTATGAGCTGTTCCATTTGAAATCCATACACCCCCATCATAGGCTTAGGAACCTGGGGGCTTGAGGGGGCTCAGCTCCCTCAATTTTGGTTCGGGGCTGGAATACCTTTCAGTCCCCCCCAATAATCCTAGGTGAACTTTAAAATTGTGATAAATTATATGGAAAAGGGGTCTTTGTGACCTTTATTTTGCAAAATTTTCTGACTAAGAGGGGGAAACCACCCTCATGCACCCCCAGTCTGGCCACGCAAAATATTTTTTCAAGTTTCAGCCCCCCAATGTTGAAAATCTTCCTAAGCGTATGCCCATGGAAGATATGATCTTAATCTTCCACACAGGGAGTGTGACTTTCAAATGGGATTTATACCTGAATGTGTGATTCAATTTAAAATCTACACCCCCTGTATGGAAGATTAAAGTTCCATTCAGTGATCCCAGCGAAAGAATAAAAAAATTGTGTATAAATCCATTAAAAGGGAAGGATAAGTTGTTACAATTGTCATTAGGTATTTCTTAAATGAAAAATTTGGACAAAAATCGAGGAAATAGCATCATTGTCAAAGTTGGAACCCCTTAGAAATACATGTACAGCTAAATTACAGATGCATGTAAAATGTCTAATTTTGTCTTCTAATGCACGGCTTTCAACTGAACTACTAGCAGGCTATGTTAGCACATCTATGACAATGACAAAGGTACCAAAATCTGAATTTTGATGAATTTTATGATCATCCTGATAAGCAAATCACTGAATGGGCCTTCTATAGAGGATGTGTGGATTTCAACTTTAATAGCCCAATTACTTGGAACACTGGGGTGACAGTCTTTTGTTTTTCTCCTGTTTTGCACTTTGTAAAGTGTGGAAGGTTTCCCCTACCCGTAGTTCCTCCCCTTCCCCATCATTCAATGTTGGATTACTTCCCTGAGGCAGCCAGGGAGGAGAAAGGGGGAAGGCATTCCCTCAATCCACTGAGGGGAAAAACCCTCAAATCCATCCAAAATACCCCCAAAATCCATAATCCCACCCCAATCACCAACCTGGGCCATTGATCGCCTAAAATTTCCCCAAATTCTAGAATTTTGTGAGGTGCGGTGCCCCAAAAGGTAAACCTTTTTCATTGTTCCTCCCCCAAAAAAAAAAAAAAAAATTCCACTTTTTCATGAATTCACCCCTGCAAAAATAATTTCTCTGGGCCTTTTAATTAATTAAAGTACTGGTATACAACATTTTCAATATTTGT
Organism: Amphiura filiformis; assembly: GCF_039555335.1. Classification (NCBI taxonomy): domain Eukaryota; kingdom Metazoa; phylum Echinodermata; class Ophiuroidea; order Amphilepidida; family Amphiuridae; genus Amphiura; species Amphiura filiformis. The sequence goes on from NC_092629.1 coordinate 34,662,236, forward strand.
CTGGAGATTTGGAGGTGATGATGATGATTATGAAAAGCTTTCATTTCCAGGGGGGATTCCTATTGTTTTTCACCAAACACTGTTGGCCACTTTTGACTATCAGAAGTATGAGTTCATTACACTGGAAAGCTGTTGCTTCTTCAGTTTTGCCTATGGGTTTGTGGTCTTTCATGTGAGCATGGACCCTAAAATTTTTCAGATTTTTCTTGGAATGATTGCCTGACAGTTGACTACCTTTCTACACTGCCCAAGTGTGGGCCCAGCCTATATAAATAATGGGCTTACTAGACCTATCATCATGACACTGCCCAAGTGTGGGCCCAGCCTATATAAATAATGGGCTTACTAGACCTATCATCATGACACTGCCCAAGTGTGGGCCCAGCCTATATAAATAATGGGCTTACTAGACCTATCATCATGACACTGCCCAAGTGTGGGCCCAGCCTATATAAATAATGGGCTTACTAGACCTATCATCGTGATCATGGTCACAAACATGTTACTGTTCTAAATCACATTGACCTCTTTTGAGGTCAAACTGTTAAAGCTCTCCCCCATACCCTATGGGCCAGTCTCAAAGAAGATATCTTACCCTTCCCAGAATCCTTTGCAACATTATACATCACCTCATTTCATCAAAATAATTTCCCTTACTCTGTACAGGTTCCCTAATTTTGTTTTTATTTTGAGAATAGAGTGGCTAACAAGGATGCCAGTTTGCCTGATTTTCTACTTTTTGTTACTCCAAATTTCCGCACTTTTATTTTCAGCAGGTTTTGAGGCTTTTAACCCAAATGCTTTTCCACTTCAGGCCACTGGCATCACTGGGCTTAACATGAGTCGATATATTTGTAAGATCTGGATGGGCTCTGTCCATTCAGGGTTGCATCCAATATTGTTGCGCTCCAGGGGGGGCTTAACACAAATGACTATATGGGTATGCCTCCCCGGAAAGACCCCCCTTTTTTGATTTCGCAGCTCCGAAAGACCCCTATATTTAGTCCTTCAAGAATGAATGTGGGGGGGGGGACTCGGCGAAGCCGAACAACGAGGCCGAAGGCCGAGCCTCAATATTAGTATAATAGTACTAGTAGTTTTAAACTTCTCAAGCCGAGAGTCATTCTTGAAGGACTACCTATATTTGAACAAAATAGAGCTCTGAAAGACCCTTGATTTTGATAATTTCAGCTCTAAAAGATCCCAAAATTGCTCATTCTTCGTATTTCTGGTTTTTTTTCAGGGTTTGCAACCAGAAAGCCAAGAAACACCCTTGATTTTGAATGTTAGCAGCCCCAAAAGTCCCTATGTTACTTGTTTGCAGCTCCAAAAGACCCTCCTTTTACCGGTACGCAGTCAGCTCCCAAAGATCCACCACCTCAAAATTGCGGGGGAACATACCCACCAAAATTTGTTGAAGTGCCCCCGGGTTGCACAAGACAGCAAATCAGTACAAAAAATTGAAATGGGAAAAATGCATTATGGGAAGTGTAAGACTGCTCTGCCAGTCTAGGCATGCCAGGTAGAGCAGAGTATTTTGTACTTTGATGAACCAAAATCCAATGGTATAGTTCAATAACCTTGGAGTAGAAAGGATCTGTCTTCTATTCAACAATCATAGCTCAAAGGTTGTGCAGGTAAATACTACCATGACTAAATGTCCATTGAACAAAATATGGTGGTTTGAGAGGTAACCATGGTAACCAAATATCAGATTTTGCCAAACCTGGAATTATGTCTGCCACAGCTAGTTAACATGTCAATGTATGTACATAAAGCAAGTTTTCTATAGTGATGATTTGGGTGTGATTTCTGATGAAAAAAAAAATGATTCGTGAAACACATAAAGAAGAGGTACTGTATCTGACTGAATTAGCACCCCTCCAACTAATGAATGCCCCCTACAGAATGGGGATGACAACTGTTTAAGAGCCCCCTTTTTTTCAATGCACCATTGCAAATTTCAACCCAAAACTACACCCCAATTTTTCCACACAAAAAACCCTATGTTTTCCTGCAAAACACACACCCCGGGCACACACCCACACACAAAATTATTATTTTTTGAATAAAAAATTGAAGAAAAAACAAAAAGTTATAGACCCAAAGTTATTTGAATATTCAAGGTTGGAAACTGGACTACTAGAGATATACCGCTACTATAAATAAAAAATTATATTTTCCAAGTTTTTCTTTCTTTCCAAACCTGGGTAAAGTGGTACATTTTCTTTTTGAATCTGGGTAAAGTGGTGCATTTTCTTTCCGAAGCTGATTTTGATTAAACATACTTTTGCTTCTATGTATCAAGTTTTCCTGGTATTATTTTGTCAAATTCTCCTAAATTCTTCTGCCGACATATTTTAATATTACAATGTTATGTGGCAACTGATGTTTTGAAAATGTTATGACAACATTTTATAACCTTTTAACCTGACATTTAAAATGTTTTCTGGTAACCACCTTTGTACGCCTTTTTGGAAATGTTTAAAAATTTATGTTTGGTGGAAGGCCTATAATAGAGCTCGGAAACTTGACTATAATTGGCTGCATGATTGATTGATCTGTGGGTTAATCATTTGATGATTGATTGATCGTGTGATTCCTTGATTGATTACCTCACTAGGAACACCTACTCATTTCCTCTCGTTAGAACCATAAATTGGGCTATTTCAGTTGAAATCCATACCCCCTATGGAAGACATGATCTTAATCTTCCACACAGGTAGTATGAATTTCAAATGGGGTTACCTGAATGGGTGGCTCCATTTGAAATCTACACACTGCGTGTGTGGGACACTGCGTGTGTGGGAGAATACATAGGGGGTGATGGGTTTCAATTGAATAGCCCAATGGAATCTACATGCATATCACTTATAAATTTTAGGGATATCTGAGCCAAAAAATAAGAGCAGGCAGGCAGAAAGACTTGTATAATAACTTGTGATTTCCATTCATTATCATTACAGATCCATGATGGACAGATGATCAAGACATGCATGGGTAAGAGTCTAACACCCTGAAGAAGCTGAGCACAGAAAGCTGGTCTCTATCCCATGCTTCAGGTCGGAAAGAAATCAGTGCAATACTGATCCAAGGTGACTAACATTTCATTCTGAGCTCAAAAAAGATCAAAAATACATTGTGTAAAAACGTTTCCTGTGTCATGAAAAGTTGAAATAATTTTTAGAGTCGGCAGATTTTCTTGAGCTTGATCACTGAGTTGATGCTTTTACTTTCAATTTTGAAAGATTTTTGTGTCGCTTTCAAAATTTGCAATGTTCACACCAGGGTCTTACCTGGGGTTGCTCGACAATGTCACCAATAGTCATAGTTGTGACTATTAGCAAAAGTCATGACTTTTGACTTTTACTTGATAACCCCCCCAACTATTCAAGCACCCTAACGCCTTGAACTGAGGCTACTACTAGTTTAATACGACATGACCCGCAAGACTGTACATTAAGATGTGCATATAGCCACTTGTATTCTTTACCTTGCTAATAGAATGTCAAACTGTCCTAAGGTGTTAAGATCAAGTGTCCCCTTAAAAGTAGTTCTATGGAGGTGCAAGGTAGGTTTATTCTGAGGATAAATAAATTTCCTGTGTTTGGATTTAACTGCAGATAATTATAGTGATGCAATTCCTGTCTAAAGTCAGGGTTGCCAAACCAAAACCTGCGATTTAGTAGCCCAATTGGGCGACTTTTGAAGATTTTCCCCACGACTTATAAATGACAATTTCCTGTCCCATAGAAACCAATGGTTAAGAAAAAAATTGGATGACTGTTCAACATTGGCTCCCGCGACTTCCGATAGTTTCCTGCCCCATACAAACCAATGGTAAAGAGAAAAATTGGGCGACTTTTCGATTATTTGATCCGCGATTTGGGCTGAAATTTTTTTGCAACCCTGTCTCAAGTTTGTGTGAAGTTAAGCTATCACATTATATTTAACCATTGATATTTTGATGTTTGAATTGAGCCAATAGTTTGAACTTTGCAATTGATAATATAGGTAAATTTAGCAAATTATTTTTATACAAAAATATTTTTTTAATCACCTTAGATGCAATATGACATCACTCATCCTTGTGAATAAATCTTCCTCCATGCAATGGGGCTTCCCAAGGGGGAATTTCTTATGATAATACAATAAAACAGGTAGTATGTATTGTAGAAATGGTTGTGGAATTGATCTAGAGACCTGTCCCTCTGTCATCTTCTGTCCTCCAATGTGGGGGGGGGGGGCTACTCAAGTTTGGTTTGGGTAGGGGTGTGCTGCTGAGAATCTTGGTGATTCATGACGGCGCTCTTCAAACTACTGGGTATTTATACTGATACTGATTTTATGGGGATTTAACCAACAGGCCTTGCAGAAAGGCTTAACTATTTTCAAGTACTGTACAAATTGTAGTTACAATTTTCTTTGCATTGGTTTTTTTTTACAGGTGACATCATGACAATAAGTACTACATAGGATCCTGCACTCAAGTCTACACCTTGACCTTTGACCCCAAATCCTCCATATCCAGTAACTACAAGTAATCATGGAGACGTGTAACCCAGCAATGGTAACAGCCTTCCTATTCGCTGTCCTCACCTTTCATTCATCGCTTGTGATTGGCCAGTTGGTAGTAACAAATCGTGGATTAAACGTTCCTATTGGTCGGTCTGTCTACGTGGATCCCAGTACATTGTACATAGAGCCGCCCTTGCCAGGAGAAGTATGCAAAGTTGAGGTGGCTGTGCAGGAGCCGTTTTATCAGAGGGTTGGCAGATTGGAACCACAGGTAGGTGTGCTTGTACGGGGATGTATTTCAAGGGTACTTTTGCTCATTATTATGTTTTGTTGAATCCAAGTGTGTAAATAAAAATATTGGATCCAAAACATAATAATGATAAAATTGGATGCTTTACGCCCAATATTTATTGAGTCTGCTATGAGTTTTTAAAATATTGGACTCGACTACGCCTCGTCCAATATTTTAAAACTCATAGCTCGACTCAATCAATATGGGCTCAATAGATCCAATTTTATATCAAATGAGCCCAGTCCACTAAGAACCTACCCAACGAATATACCAAAGTCGCTGAAAAGATACCTCAAAACCTCCGTATACCTTCAACCACGAAGAACCACGATCCGGTGCTAGTTATATGGACTTTTAAAATGCCGCAATATTGTGACATTTCAAAAAAAGAAAAAAAATTAGGATGCATAACCTCATTAATGCTCAGAACAGAGGGGATTTGGGTTTCAGCCCTCTTGATGGAGTTAGCATTTGGGTCTCAAACATTAATTAACATACATAACGTCAGCCTGCTACGCTAAATGCCTAAGTCATTCCTACATGTTTCTCATTTGCAATTTTGATTTTCTGAGTAATAAACCCATAATTCATCAAATTTCCAGCCACGTTTTTCATCAACTTGTGGAATACATCTCTTTTGATGTATTCCACAAGTTAATGAAGAATGTAGCTGGAAATTTGATGAATTATGGGTTTATTACTCAGAAAATCAAAATTGCAAATGAGAAACATGTAAAAATGACTTTGGCATTTAGTGTAGCAGGCTGACGATAAGCATCTCTTTAGCATGCCATTGTAATATTGATGATAGGACCTCAGGAGAGAGATGAGATTTGGGTATCAGGGCCGCATGTTGAAGTATATTAGATTTTATTTTTAGAACCCTAAAAAAAAAAAGGGGGCATGGGCCCAGTTTGAACATGCTTAAATCTGCACCTGGGGCACATCCCGCATACACTCCCCTACATCAGGCAAGGGGGGGGGGGGGCAACAAACAAAAACCACACACATTTTACCTTTAAAATAAATTACTCCTAACAATAATCATGAATGTAGAATATTTATATTCTATAGAACAAACAAAATGTTCGCAGACGACCTTTGATTTTTACCTTAACTATCCACCATACATCAAACGTGCAGTAATTTGGAGTTTCAAGTCCACATGAATTATTATTATCATTTTTGTATAAAAATACAAACTATTTTTTCTACAAAAGAGTTCTAACATGAACCCTTTGAACCATGGAACATTATGTTTTAATATTTCCCCAAATGATTCCCCATAGGGTCTGCTTTCCTTTCTGTTCACTATGAACCACAATGGCCTCATCCCAATGGCATAGTTCAGTAACCTCAATTAAACAATCATAGTGCAAAATTTGACCTCAAGTTGCAGGGTATGAGTTTTTGTACCCAAAATTTCAGAGGTCATTCAATGAATATACAAATATATTGGGGTTATAGAACTGCCATGATATATGCGCATGTTATGGATCCTAGTGTCAATTGCCATATCATTCATAGTTTGCTATGATCTCAAACATGACAATCTGTAGGACAAAGTTCCTTAACCCCAGTATGCTTCTACACTCAAAGAATGACCTTTTGATGTGTTGGGTACACAAACTCACACTCCACAACTTGAGGTCAAAATTATAGCTTTGCTTGTATTATGGGGGTCATTGAAGTTTGGCATTGGGTATGAGATCAGTATGGATGTGGTTTACCTATTTGTCTGATTTTGCTTAAAGGGATGTTGAGAGATTTTCAGTCTTCTTTGCCTACATTTATTCCTCCATGGATGTGGTTTAGCGCGGAGTTTCCTAGGGGAGTTTTCATAATGGTAACTTATTTTTTTCCTGAAGAATATTCATGCCAAATTGCGACACCAGATACATTTATTTACAAATATGAAAATAAATTTGAAGCAAGAAAAGGGTTTATAATTTGCATATAGGCCTAATCCGATCTGGGACTCCGAAAAACTACTCGCTTTTAACTAAAACCAGACCTCAGATTGTGCCAATTTGTGGAAAAATTTAGCAAATTTTAATAAGGGGCTGTGCAATAATTATGAGCTCCCTGGGGGTAAAATTTCCAAACGGCTCGCCAAGAATCACTTACCCCCTTCTCTCGGCCCGCCAAAAATCGCTTCCCCCCTCTCGGCCTGCCAAATATTCTTTGCCTCAACTTTGCACATGCCAAATTTTTGAGATCCCAATTTGCAAACCTTAAATGGTATAGCTACATGTTGCGAGCACAGCGAGCAGGAAAATCTGCATATTTAAGCGTTTCCGTACTGTTTTCCTTAAAAAGCCTTTTCAGAGCATTTTATTTAAAAAGCACCCCATGAATGTGTGCCAAAAATCGCTTGCCCTCCTCTTGGCTTTCCAAAAATTGCTTCCCCCCCCCCCATTTTACACTCCCATCAGGGCTCATAATTATTGACTTTAAATTACAATGCATATTGCTGACATTGAAACCCAGCTTTGAGTCTGGTCAAAGACCTTCATCAGAACAGGTCTTGGTCTGATCCATCAAACTATTATTAAATTGCACAGCTATTTATATGACTTGTCTATATCAGTCTGGCCATCTGGCCATCAAATGAACTTGAACTAGCCTGTACCAGAAATTAACCAATTCCTAAACACAATAGTGGAAGCTTAAATACAGGAAATCCAACTCAAATGTTTACATGCTATGGGAAGGAAAGACCTGAATGTTCTCATTATAAGTCCTGCATAATATGGTTAATCAGTAAATTATTATTTGATATAATTTTTTTTATGGGGGGGGGGGGGTACCAGTAGTGTAGCCAGGATATCAGTGTGAGGGGACAAAACCAAATTTTCATCCTCATTTGTCAATTTTTGTTCCAATTTTAGTCATTTTAAGGATACTTTATTCTTTGTCATCCCCATATTATCCCTGATTTTTTTTTTTTGGGGGGTCCCTGGCTATGCCTCTGGGGGGTACTCAAGTTTGGTTTGGGTTGGGATCCCGGTTGGGATGTGCCTCCATGTACATGTGCAATGTCTGGAAGTAGGATTCATATTTATAGGCCTAATCATCAAAAATGGGACCTCTTTTTATCGAAATTTAATGCAAATTTGGCACTTTCTCAAAATGTTTGTATGTTTTGGGGAAATGTTGGCATAAGATTCACAAAATTGGGTAATAATTCTAGACAAATTTGGGAAAACTGAAAAAATACCCATCTTTAAGACCTATCACACAAAAAAGGTACAGGTGTTGAAAAGTAGGCTCTTGGGAACTGATTTACAAAAGAGAGGGTCTTCCTGAAACTTGGCCATAATTATACTAGCTAGCCAATGAGTTTGGGACTTCTGATGGATCTAGTATTGGGCTTCATGATGCCTCATAAAATAATGTTTAGTGGATTAGGTATTCCTCCAATACCTATGGGGTGGATGGATTGAACTTCAGATCACATAGCAACTGGCTTGGTCTGTACTATTGGTAAAGCTGAATAGCCAATGGGTTGAGATTTATGATGGGTCTTGGACTTCATCATGATGCCTCATAAATTTGTGGAATGCACTTCAGATCACATAAAAAGTTTCAGATACCAGCCAATTCTGTACCAGCTATCTGGTATTAAATGCTGAAACTTGGCCATAGGCCTACTATAGCCAATGGGTTTATGACTTCTGATGGTTCTTGGGCTTCATGATGCCTCATAAATGTAGGCCTATGTACAGACATAGTGAACTCCAGATCACGTAAATGTGGACGACAAGTTTCAAATTTTGTTTTAAAATTTTCAGAAATTTTAAATTTTCATATTTGGAATCAGCATGAAATTTGCATGAGTACAAACAATCCTAGTTATTGGTTCAGTGGTTCTTAAGATAGAAGTGGATATTTTGAGAAAATATCTCAGAACTATTATGACTTTTTTATGTTGAAGCCTATGGCTAGCAATAGCATGCAGAGCATGATATTTCAAAGCATATCTTCCCTACAATGTAGTTTTGATGTCCTTCACTATGAACCATGATAGTCTCATTCCCAATAGCACAGTTCATTGGCCTCCATTTGACAATCATAGCTTAAATTTTGACCTCAAGTTATGGTAGGTGAGTTTTATTACCCAATAAATTTAAAGGTCATTGTATGAATGCACAAACATATTGGGGTTAAAGGACTTTGTACTGACAGGTGAGCATGTACTTAACCATCACTAGGATCTCAAACGTGCTCATCTAACAAGGGCACAGTTCGTTAACCCCAATACATATGTATGTACAATAGAATGACCTTTATGTGCTTGGTACAAAAACTCATACCCCCACAACGTGATGTCATATAATAGGAGCTATCAGTGTTGATTGGAAGGAATGAATCTTGCCATTGCAAATGAGTTAATTTTAGGTGATAGGGATAATGTGTTCAGAAGGAAATGAATCACTTTGTGTGGCTATGCTTCCATGAATTCGGTTTGGGTTTAGTAATTTTGAAAAGGAGTGACGTACATGTAGGGCTTATAAAGGTTGACGGGTGTATCAGTTGGGCTATTCCATTTAAAATCCACACTACCTCTGTGGAAGATTTTGGAAATGTCTTCAACAGGGGGAGTATGAATTTCAAATGGAATCGGCACATTACCAACTCTATTTAAAACTTGCCCTTCATCCGTGGAAGATTCCGGATTCAGAGATAGTATAAAATTCAAATGGAGCTACGGTCAGCTACCTAAATAATGTGTTCATACCATTTTGCAAAAAAGTCAAAGCCCATGTTAACTTTGACCTATTTTGTGATTTTACCCAGGTAACAAAACACCTTAGATATGGCAAACTATTCTTTGTTCAAAACTTTGTTCAAAGCGGAACAATTTGAATGCCTTTTAAAGATACTTGTAATAAAAACATTGTTGTTCCGATTTTGTCTAACTCAAATGTAAATTGACTTCTCTAAATATTCATCGTTCATAAAAAGTGTAAAGCAGGTCATTCTGTCAAAGGCAGTCACTTCTAAAATTTGACAGCTTTATGAAATGATGACAATGCTAATAACATGCCTTCACAGAGAACATGCTTGCTATAATATGATCTCATTGTGTGCATTAATGTTACCTTAGGGGCTGTACAATATTTATTTCCCCCCCTCTAGCCCATGGGCAAATTTCAAATGGCCTCGAAATAATTCTTGCCCCCCTCATGGCCTACCAAATACCTTGTCCCCCTCAGCTTGCCAAAAATTGCTTGCCCACTCGTCTCGACCTGCTAAAAAATCCTTGTCTCCTCCTCTTCGCACATATATATACATATTTTTTGGGATCCTATAATTTCCAAACCTTCAATATCAAAATATATAATGTGAGCATAGCATGCAGGAAATTTTGTATAAATGTGTCTGTACTCTTTTTCTAAGCCTTTTTAGAGCATTTTATTAAGGAATTTGTGCCAAAATAATAAATAAAAAAAAAATAAATGTAGATATTTATTTAGCGCTTTATGCCGTACAGCCTCAAAGCGCTTTACATTTATTCCACCATCATTAGAATATGTCGGAACCACGTTCGCAGCCTACAAGTGGCGCAGGGTCCATCAGTACAACAACTGTGACTACCCCTAACAGCTTCCCATTGCACCTGGGTGAGGTGAGGCAAGCAAGGCAAAGCGCCTTGCCCAAGGGCGCAACACGGTGGTGGGACGGGGAATCGAACCCACGCACGTCGAGCAAGCTCTCAGATTATGAGTCCAAGGCCGTAACCACTGAGCCACCGTGCCCTCGGGGGCCAATAATTCTTGGCCCCCCATTTGATTTGCCAAAAATCTTTTGCCACCACCTCATGACTGCCAAAAATTGCTTGCCCTTCCACTTTTGCCCTCCCAAAAATTGCTTGGCCCCTCTTTTTATAAACCCGGGACCTGGGGGGGGGGCAGATTATTATTGCACAGACCCTTACTAAAGGTCTAGATCATTGTCAATGTTATGTGAATGATTGAATTACAGAATGACTTATTACATAGACAGCAAGAAGAGTCACAAAGAAGTCACAGGAATTGAACATTTAAATACAATGCATTCAACTTGAATAGACAAGTAATATCCTATTACAACCCACCACAAATTGATTGAATGACTGCTAGCAAATAACAGCTGCCGTATTGGCACTTTTTTGGAGTCAAACAAATCGATCAGTACTAGTTCAGAACTTGTTCTAATATGTAAATATTTATGTTATGCTGTATAGTGGTAGCAAATGGATTGAAATTTAAGGGGGAGTGGCTAGAACTTAGGGACCGATCGTTATTTACGGCAGGGGGGGGAATGGGTGTTTTGGCAAAAATATCGACAAAAAATTTCGCGTTCCCCTCGCGTCCGCTCAAAATTTTCGCGTTCCCCTTGTTTTCCCAATTTTCTCCATTTAAAATTTAACAATCCCCCCTCCTGGTTCAACTAAAATTTCAGGTTCCCCCCTCAAGACCACAAAAAATTTCGTGTTCCCCCTAAATTTACCCATTCCCCCCCTGCCATAAATAACGATCGCTCCCTTAGAATGCAAGAATGAAAAGGCATCGCAGCATGACGCGATGTGGAGTCTGAATCGGACTTTACACAGGGGAGCTATTTACTTGTTACCATTCACCTTGTGACATTGTCAAATAGAAAACACACATTAATATGGAAGCTTATTAACCTCCTACTCTCAATGTCAATGCTATTATCATGACACTACATGTAGATGTAGAATGGCAAACACATGCATCTCTGAAGTTTGTATGGCATAGAATCATATTGACAGAAACAAGTCAAAAGGTGTCAAGGGGTGGTGCAATAATTATGTGTACCCCCGGGGTGGTGAATTATAGGGGGGCTAAGATTTTTGGCAGGCCAAAAGGGGGCAAGCATATTTTGGCAGGTCAAGGGGGGGAAGCAATTTTTGGCACAGATATTTTGGGCACCGTTTCTATATTATGCCCTAAAAAGGTGAATGGAAACATTAGGAACACGTTCAAATAGGCAAAATTTCCTGCTCGCATTATATGATAAGACAATTTAAGGTTTTAAATTTGGGTTCCCCAAAATCTTAGGGGCAAAGATTTTTTGGCACATCAAAAGGGGCAGGGGCAAAGGTTTTTGGCACGGCCAAGGGAGGGGGGGCAAGCAATTTTGGCAGACCATCCCGGGATATACATAATTATTGCACAGCCCCTAAAGAATGAAGCTGTACATTACAGATTATGGTAACCATGGTAACACATAGTATGATTCTTCACCTGGACTGTACACAAAGTTATTGTAGACCCCAATTTTTTCACCAGGGACATGTGATGTTCCCTAAGGTCCGTGATTCGGGGGGGGGGGGGCATCGGCCCAGGCCCCCACTGGCGATGCCACTGTAGGACACGTAAGATCCATCTTTTGCATTCATTTTAGGTTGCTGCATTAAGATACTTAGTACACTGAAAAGGTTGTTTCAAATTGCAGTCTTTGAACAAAATAATTCTGGCTTTGATTTTGCCTAAAAAGAGGGTAAATTTACTAAGTGCTTACAAAGGGGTTATTTGAAGAAGAAAAAACCCATCATGATTTTGAATGCTAATAATGCTATGGCCAGAGTTTATTCCCACACACAAATGATGTGTACCTGGTGTACCAGGGAAATGCATGTACCCTTAAATTCATGATACCATGGAAATAAATCAATTTAAAACATAGACCCTGAAATTACCACCCTTGACATATACAAAATGTAGGCCTAGTCAGTAATAGGCAATAATTTAAATATACCATAACCACCTTCCTGTCTACTAGAAGACCTTCCTTTTAAAACCTCACCTATATATATATATATTTGAAACTTCAACATTATTCTCTAAATCCAAACTCAGCCAAAGAAGACATCTTACTCTTCCCAGAATCCTTTGCAACTAGATACATCACCTCATTTCTTCAAATATCACTCGTATTTATGTGGGAGCTGCGAAAAATCAAATTCAAGAGGTCTTTTTTGGCTTTCTGATTGAAAATCGCCTGAAAGATCAGAAATGTGAGGAATGAGCAATTTAGGGGTATTTTAGAGCTGAAATTGAAAGTCATACATCTTTCAGAGCTCTATTTTGGTCAAATTTTGGGGTCTTTCGGAGCTGCGAAATCCAAAAAGGGGGTTTTCCGGGGGAACATACCCATATGGTCATTTGTGTTAAGTGCTCCCCCCTCCCCCGGACTCCCATTACTTTGTCAGATTCCCTTTGTTTTCATTTTGAGAGTAGACTGTAAATAAACATGGTTTGCAAGATCTACAATTAAGGAAATTAATGTTGGCACACTCTGACATACTAAATGAAAATTGCCACCCCTCTCCCCGGGCTCTCTCGTTTAATGTTGATGAAAGCACTTTTCCCATTAGTCTCTCCAGTCTCCCCAACATTGGTTGAGGGGGAATGGGGGAGGGAGCGGAAAGGGGAAGGTTTGAACTTTTCATCCGCATTGATATAGGCCTATTAATTTCACTGAACTCTCAAAGCGGCGAGGAAGAATTCCAACATATTGTCAGAGTGTGCCAACTATTTAGTTCCTTGCTTGTAGATGTGCTCTGTTCATAGTCAGAGGTACATTTCATTACTATCGACCCATGTTGCACATTAGATAACAAATCAGTTCAGAAAATTGAAATGGGAGAAATGCATTATGGGAAGTGTAAGATATCTTTTCTGAACCTTGGTTATCCAACTCAAACAGGTTGATGTTGGGATTATCTGGGATTTCCTGAACAAAATATTTTGTGGGGGGGGGGGGGAGCCAAGATTGACTAAATTTTTATGTCATCATTGGTTTAGCTTGTAAACTTGAAGTTATGACATTTAAATAATTCCAATAGTGTCTTTATCTTATCAAGCAATATTTCTATTATTAATCTACCTCTGCCTACCCATAGCAATGACAGAGAGCGTGGTCACCTTGGTCTGGAGGGGACATTTTAAAAATGCAGCAATGGCAACACTTGTATTACATTCCAGATGTTTTAACATCTGGAATGTAATACAAAAAAAATCTACGTTGTATGCCAAATTTAGGGGGGAATGAATCGGCCATATTTATTTGAGGGCCGTTTTTCTGTAACTAGTCATTACATGTAGTTTTATGGGGAGAGTGCCCGTTGAGGGCGTTACAATATTATTAAAATGTGATGAACTACTGGTGATGTGGTCTATTCTACAATACATATCCCTTCCATCTCAGCCATTTATCATTAAAAAGAAAAGAATTAAACACCTGCTTTGCTTTTGAAAAAGAAGAAGAAGAATTCCAAAGATTAAGTTTTCTTTTACAAACACATGAATATTCCTGGCCTACTGTATTGTTTGAGAATTGAGTCCTGGACTCAGATGCAACTTTTAACACTGTTTAAAACAGTCTCTTTTTTTTAACATAATGAACCATTGTGACTGAACGCAATGACGTGTGACACTGAAATTTGGTCCACATGTGTCATTTCGTCAAATATTGTTCGATTTATTTAAAAAAGTAGTTAGGGGGAACTTTTAAGTTGTGGACCCTATAGTATGACCATGTAGAAATATAATCAAGTACGGTAGTTGCTGTATATACCTGCTCTTCTCAGAAAAAAATAAAAAGTCCTATATGTCAATGATAATGAAACCTAGGTGACAAACAAATGAAACCTTTTGTTTATTGAAAAAAAAAGAGAGTTTTGTACTCAGAATTGGTAAATCCATATTAAATGAAACTTTGAAGGTGTTGACACACTTCAAAAATTCCCCAAAAACGGAAAATGGTGTCACTAATCCCCACCAATACTAAAAAGTAGAGATATTATAATTTCATGTAAAATGTCAAATTTTGTCTTTAAAACATGGCTTTAGGCTTGACCACTAGCTGGCTATATTAGCACTATGCTACTAACCAAGGTGCAAAAAAATGAATTTTGATGAATTTTACGATTCTCCAAATATGTAAATTTCTGATTAGGCCTCTAATCTCCCGTGTGTAGATTTCTAATTGAGGCACCCAGTTCCGGTTCACACTCAAAATTCACACTACCTGTGTGGGAGATTAAGGTCATGTCTACCATGTGTAGATTTCTAATTGAGGCAGTCAGTCAGGTTCAGACTCAAATTCACACCCCTCTGTGGGAGATTATTGGCCATGTCTTCCATAGGGTGTATAGATTTCAGCTGGAATAGCCCAACAGAGTTTTGTTATGCTTTGCCATGTACTTGAACTTGTGATAACAACTGATTGTAAAATTATTTTGTTTTCATTTGTTACTGAGGTGGTCAGGAAATGGGATGTACAGGGTGAGTCAAAAAAGTGCAAGAAGGCAAAAATGACATAATTATTTTAATAATAATAATTTTATTCAACCTGTATTATAAAAAAAAACAAGCCAATCTAGAAGGATATAGTCCTGTAATCATAGAATAACCTTTAAAGGCCCATTCAGTGATTTGCCTATCCGGACGATCGTAAAAATTATCAAAATTCAGATTTTGGTACCTATGTCATTGTCATAGATGTACTAACATAGCCTGCTAGTGATTCAGCCGAAAGCAGTGTATTTAAGATGAAATAAGGCATATTTTACATGAATCTAATTTATACACTGACAGTATATAAATTAGCTACATGTATTTGAATGGGGCTTCAACTTCGTCAAAACTGCTGTTTCTTCATTGTTTTGCAAATGTTTCATTCCAAAAATATCAAATGACATTGTGAATGACTTATAAATCCGCGTTCAGTAAATCATGACACTTGTAAACAAACCGTGCTCGAGTTTGATTGACAGATGACGTCAGACGCGATAAATTATCTTTATCTTTGTCTTTCATTATGCTTCCCTTCCTCCTTCGCCAAAATAGGCCTGGGCGTTGGGGTTAATGAATTGTGCCATTGAATTACAACCATTCAGTAGGAGCCACAGTCTCATATCCAGTGGCACAGGTTCAATATGCTCTTCAATAAGCATACATGTAATTTGTTGTGGAGTATGAGTTTTTGTACTCAAGACATTCAAATGTCATTCTTTGAGAATATTGGATTAAAGAACTGTGTAACTTGCAGATGAGTTTGTTTGAGATCCAAATTTCTACTTATAGTAAACACTCTGACCTTTATCAAATATTAATTTGCTGAACAGAGTCAAAAGATGCTTTTTGGGCAGATCACTAAATGAACCTCCCATTGAAATACACACAAAAATACAGAAAAGTGATTTAAAAAAATTATGTGGCCTTTTACTATTATTTTGGTCCAAATTATTAATTTTATGTTATTTTTTTTTCTCCTTCCAGGTTTTTGACTGCCACTACTACCCAAACTCTGTACAGTACATTCACACAGGTTCACCCATGTTAGACTTTGACATAGTCAAGGCAAGAATCTACAAATTTACAGCAACTGAAACTGTGAAGGAGACTATCTTCATCTTTGTCAATGTGACTCTTGACCCCTATCGTTCCATATCCCCCATGATGCCCCTGGAGGTCGACGAGTTCTTCGGCAGATCCGATCCGTTGGATGTAAGAGTCGTTGATTTCATATTCGATCGGTGGCAGAATGCTTCATGTCGTGTACGAATGAATAGCGTCCTAAGCGGTTGGCCTCGATACGGACAGCTTATCAAAGGTGAAAATGCGCAACAAGCGAGGGCAGTCTATGAAACCTGCGATGACTTTCATTTTATGAACATCCGCTATGAGCATCTAATACCTCCGACTCCAAATATAGATTTCATAGTATTAACAGTTGAAGTAGACGACCCGACACTTCATCATGAACCGTTTGAAGAGCGATATTTTCATCCTGTTGTAATCGTCCCCGGATTCCCCAACCAGCCCCCTACTGCATCGTTCTCAAGTGCTTACGTCATGGAAGCGGACCAGTTTATCATGACAACGATTACTCCGGAAATAATGTCGGGGAGTGATGGTGAAACGGCATCTGATCAGCTCGTATTTTTTATAAGCCAACCACTCGGACCTGGCGAAGGAAGTATAGTTCACTTAGACGATCATACAAAGGATATAGAGTCGTTTAGTCAACAAGACCTAAATAATTTAAACATTGCATACAAACCGCCAAGCACCAGTGATCCGGAAAGACGAGTTTTCGAAGTCGTTTTTCAAATCGCAGATTCGTACTTCCAAGTAAGCCAACCAATCAGACTTCTCATATCTGTCAGGGCGTCTAATACGAACGGCCCTCGTGTCAGCACAAACACAGGGCTGACACTGCTGGAAGGCCAATCCAGACCTATCAGAGACAAAAACTTAGCAGTTGTTGATAATGATAATTTATTCATGGTTAGGTTAAAAATAGTCGGTGGTTTGCATCACGGACGTTTGCTAGTTAACAACAGACCCGCGATTATGTTTTCGCCCTTTGACATTCAAGACGGAGTTGTCGTATATCATCACGATGGCAGCGATACAAAAAAAGATAGTGTGGAGTTAAGAATAACAGACGGGCGCGACACAGTTCGCACAACGCTGCCGATAAACATTCTTCCAATCGATAATAATCCTCCGTCACTCATTACAAATATCCAAATTGAAGTTGATGAAGGAAAAGCCGTAAAGGTGACTCGCTTTATGTTGCTAGCCTCCGACAAAGACTCCAATGATGACTATATCATTTATAGAATAACACGCCCTCCTGCAGCAGGAGAAATCTTAAAGAAATTTTCCGAAGATTCGTACGGTTATCCAGTTACAGAATTTACGCAACGAGATTTATTCAGAGGCTTGCTTTATTATCAACATTTGGGGCAAGAAATATTCGATGATTCCTTCGATTTAGTGTTGCTAGATAGCCATGTGCCGCCTAACATATCTCCTACGCAGACAGTTATGATTAAAGTAAATCCTGTTAATGATATACCTCCAAAAGCTGTTTCTGGACTCGTACTGTCCATTACAGTCCCAGAAACAGATATCGCTTTTATAACACGCGAAAATTTGCAGTACACAGACTCCGAATCACCA
Organism: Amphiura filiformis; assembly: GCF_039555335.1. Classification (NCBI taxonomy): domain Eukaryota; kingdom Metazoa; phylum Echinodermata; class Ophiuroidea; order Amphilepidida; family Amphiuridae; genus Amphiura; species Amphiura filiformis. The sequence goes on from NC_092629.1 coordinate 34,680,035, forward strand.
GACGACGATCTTCAATACACTATAACTACACCACCTCATTTTATCGCAACGCAGAGTGTCACTGATGCAGGAAGGATTTACTCCGCAGCTGGGGTAATAATGCCGATGAAAGACCAAACTATGTCACCGTTACAATCGTTTCAACAACGTGACATCAATCAGAGAACGATAGCGTACATGCCGCCGTTCAAAGAAATTGGCCCGAACCCAAGAGAAGTGCAGTTTGTTTACTCAGTCTCAGATCCATTTGGGAATGTTGTTGTTGGCAACGTTTTTGACATCACAGTAACGCCTGTTAATGACAAACCACCTGTTATTTACACTAACGATTTGACGGTAAATGAAGGTGGCGATGTGACGATTTCACCCACGAAGCTGTCAGTGACTGACATGGACACACTACCAGCAGAACTTGTGATTACATTATGGAAGGAGCCCTCTAAGGGCCGTATTGTCGTAGGTGGCGAGAACATGACGATTGGAGGCACTTTTACAATGGAGGATATTACGGCAAATAGAGTCAGGTATGAATAGAAAAAAAGTTATTTGAATTTGTTTGTGGAAAGATATTCAATGCATGTGACTAAGTTGTCAGCTTATGGGATGATTAAGTAAGGGCCAGTACCATATTCAATCTACAGTGGAAATTTAAATTGAATGAACACAGCCTGACATAGCATGATATTTTTTTGCGTACACTGCGCAATGTACGCCAGCGTGTGCGACTGTGCGTGCGTAACACGGAGGGTGAAGCTAACCATGCCAACACACTTGTGATTGGTTAGTATTGTGTCCAAGGTAGTGCAATTGTGTTGTAGTTTGAACTACATACACGATATACGATCACGGTTGGATTGAGTTCAGCTGTTGAAAGCTGTGTTCATTCAATTGAAATTCCAACAGTAACTAGCACCTGTCCCCTAATAAACGCATCTACTTTTTATAAAGTGACAAATGTCTAAATGCATCCTTTGGATGCTCCTGTATGTCTGAATTTAATCAAATTTCTAAATATATTTACCATCTAAACCGTGATGATGATTGATTTTGAGTTCAGGTAGGACTACACTGTATGTTAATGTTAAAGTTTGTAAATTGACAAATTCATTGTAATGAATACCAGGGACGGTGATTAGATTGAATATGGTATTGGTATACATTTAGTACAGTAGACTTTTTCAGAGGGAACTTTCGGGCAAAATTTGATGAAAAAAAATCAACTAAAGAGTACACAAAGGCCTAAAAATCTTGAATATCACAATGGCCAGCATTTTAAACCTAACCTCACCCCTAACCCTAATTTTCAGACTGGTGACCCATTTATTTTTCGGACTAGCAAACCTTACTTTCGGATTAGCGATCCTTAGTACCAGAGAAAAGTCCCTCCTAAAGAATGTGTTCAAAGACACACATATTTTTCCTTGCATCTCCAAAAGCAAAGTTCAATAACCTCCATACAACAATTCATAGTTCAAAGGTTGACCTTGGCTTGTGGAGGATGAGTTCTGTACACAACACATGAAAAGGTCATTGTATGAGTGTAGAAGTCTATTGGGGTTGAGGAACTATGCCCTGACAGATGAGCTTTTTTGACAGATGATCTTTGTGTCACATAATGTGGACCATTATGACATGCCTTAACCCCCTGAGCACTACCTGCCTTTCTAACATTGCCTCTGATTGGTCAATTACATGATATCTTCACTTTAATCACCAATCAGAATGGAGCTTTGCAAATAATTCACCCCAATTTTTTTTTGTGGTGAAATTATTCTAACAATGTTGCTGATTGAGCCAATTGATAATGAAAACTTCTCTTTGGCCAATCGGCAGGTAGTTCTCATGGGGTTAATTAAAACCCGAGTCTCAAAGCTGTCATGCGTGTTAGTGAAATTATTTGTGTAATTCTCTTTGAAAATGAAAAAAAAAATGCATTTTTGTCTACCCCTATGGAAGACATGACCTTAATCTTCCACACAGGGGTGTGACTTTCAAATGGGGTTACCTGAATGAGTGACTGCATTTGAATCTATACCCTCTGTGTGGGAGATTAAGGTCATGTCTTCCATAGGGGGTGTATTGATTTCAACTGGAATAGCCCATTTCTAGCTCTATTAGAATCATTAAAATTCTTTATTGAGTAAAAGTATAACCATCTTTTTGTTCACAGCACATTATAATTTCAATTCTAATCTTTTATTCCTGTATAGATATGTTCACTATGGGTCGGAAGACTCCACTGACCAGTTTGAAATTATCGCATCTGATGGCGCTCAACAAGCATCGCAAACTATCCACATTACCATACTGCCCATCAACGACCAAATCCCACAGCTTGTTAAAGGACTCGTTACCCAGGTAACCATACATGAAGGCGAAGAGCTTATCATAACTCCCGATATTCTGCTGGCTACAGATGTCGACACGAACGACATGCTTCTGCATTTCATCGTCGTCAAACCACCAAAACGAGGAATACTGGTTAAAAACGGCGTTACGACAACCAGGTTTAGACAGATGGATATCACAGAGGGATTTGTCAAGTATAGACACGCAAGTGGAGAAACAGGCGATGAACCGGTTTACGATGAAATCACGTTCATCGTTTCGGATAAGAGCATTCCGACAGCGGAGAATCTACCCGTGCACGATTTGCGAATTACAATTCTCCCAATTGATAACCAAGCACCACGGATCGTGTTCGGTAATCCGTATTTTGTCAACGAAGGCAGTAAAGAAGTTTTCACGCTGGATGTGCTCAGTGCTGTCGATCGTGACACGGCTCTCGACGAGTTAACCTTTTATATAACGGAGCAGCCAGAATGGGGGTTTGTTGAGAATATCCTACCTAAACCAGGCTTTGAGAAAAGCAATGCTGGCAAACCTATAACATTCTTCACCTTTGAACATTTACGTGATGGTAAGTACACCACCAGATTCCTATTGCTGGCGGACCAAGAGGTACACTGCTGCACAGGTACTTTGTGGCTACTTTGTTTGTTTGTTTGTTTATTTCTTCTTTATACTGGGTCCATATTCAGGGGAAAATTTAAGTATTCCCCTGTTCTTCCATATGGCCCAGTTAGGTTTAAACTGGGCCATATGGAAGAGGCACTCTAAGGCCTCGTATCCATAGGCTGTTCCCTTGTGGCGTGTGCCCTTGTTCCTTGTTTACTTTTTCCCATGTGACCTGCCACACAGACAACGAACCGTAGCGGCCACTAAGCAAAACAAAGGTTCGTTGTCTGTGTGGCAGGTCACATGGGAAAATGTAAACAAGGAACAAGGGCACACGCCACAAGGGAACAACCTATGGATACGAGGCCTAAGATTGCAGTACCATTCCAGTACCAGTGTGTGTACTGTACATGTGATTCCGATATAGCTAGGCAGCAGTAGAACTCTAGGGGAGGCAGCAATAGGAATGTGGTTGTGAAGATGGTATCTAGATCAGTGTGGGCACCAGGGGAGTGGGTAGGGGCGGAGGGCTAGAGGCTGACAAACCTATAACATACTTCATATTTGAACATTTATGTGATGGTAATTATATGGCATTAAAGATCAATGGTGGAATTGCGTGGGGGTGGTGGGGGGGGGGGCAAATGGGAGGGGTCTAGAAGAATATCATACCTAAACCAGGGTTTGGAAAAAAATTGCTTGCAAACCTATTGACCCTTTGCGCTGTCGTCTCAAAATGAGGTTGTACTCGCAAAGTGCGTGTTGTGTGTGCGTACGCCTGTCAAACATGTGATTTTATTACCGGGTAAGCTTTGCAAAAGTCTTCTGGCGCGTTGCTAGAAAGAAATAAAGATGCACGTTTTGCGCATGCGTTTGCAGGGAGAACCTTGTTTTGATAGCAAGATGCAGATCCGTGCAAAGGGTGAATAACATTTTTCACCTTTGAACACATATGGCATGACATGGCATGGCATGGTAAGATTTTTTGGTGGTCAGGAAAAAATTTTTTTGTTGAAAAAATCTGAAATTCAACATGGAAATTTCCATATTTTTATTTCCTCTTTTACAGTACCCTCTTCCCCCAGGTACATGTAAACTAATGTAAGTGATGTGTGTTATTGTTTTTGATATAAAGAGCTTGGTAGGAAAATGTTAAATTTTGAAAGTTTGTGATGAACCTTCTTGAAAAGTCAGGAAATCTAGGGAAAACAGTGATTTCCTCTAATTCCCCTTGATAAAAATAGAGAACATTTACATCTTGGCACAGATACCTTATTGAAGAAGTGCCAGAGCTGTAGCTATGGTGGACAGTAGTGGCATTGGAGCTCACCACTCAAATCTGGAGCTCACCAGTAAAAGTTAATTCGGTGATGAAGTCCACCACTCAAACTCATAGAACATATTATGTGTACTCTGTCAGTCAGGGTTGTTGAATTTGACATGCTGACTCCCCATAACTGCAGTGAAACTTTTCATGGGGTGTCTGTGGAATGTTCCTGAATTTTCCAATTTTAAAATGTTTTGGACTTGATAGTGTTAAATTTCTTCAAATACATAATGACGTACGTAGCACATTATATATTGTTGACAATATATCAGAGAAACAATTCTAAACAATAAGTTATTTAGCTGTAAACATTTCGTTGACTTGGTCATTCATTCCAAAGATAATTTTTCACTCCAGGGAGTAACATGGAACAGCCATATCTGGCCAATCAGGAGCCAGAATTCCAATCTGTGACATCACGCCGGCCGACAGAATACATTTTGACTGGATTTTAAAGTGTTTGGTAGTGGTAAAATCTTGCTAAAAATATAAAGTTTCTGTAAACTGCCACCCAGCATTCACACTCTGCTAGCTACCACCCCACAGAGATGGTTAAGGGATGGCTTCAAAATTCTATTTGGTTTGGGGTCATCCTCACAACTCCCAAATTAATGTAATACCGTATTCTAGTTTCTTTTAAACTAATTAGTGTTTTTATGACAAATCCAAGTGAATTTTTACTCACTATAGTATAGTATTTCATCCTTCACTTTATGAGGTATGACTGATGTGATCATCTAATCTTATCCACTTTCCCAAGAAAGTGAACGAAATTTTGTAGCCAATAAAAATCCACCCGGTTTTGTCAACATTAATACCAATTTATTAAATTACTCTTTAAACCTGATGAACTTGTTTCTTTTGTTTGTTTAATAAATTACAGGTTACATCAATTATGTGCAGTCTATTCACGAGGGATTCGAACCAAGGTCTGACAGCCTCATACTCTATGTGACAGATGGACAACATTACTCTGCCAATGTTACATTCATTATCAACATCATCCCGCAAAACGATGAAATCCCGGTCCTAACCATACAGAATTTCACTATTTTCGAGAATTCCTTCTTTAAAATCACCACCGAATACATTGATGCATTCGACTTTGACGTCCCTATGGAAATGCTTGTGTTTTCCATCGTGGACCCTCCGCAACATGGAATGTTGGTGGATCGTGCTCTTCCGGAGCATGTAAGACTGCCCATATTTGATTTCAACTTGAATCAACTTCAGAATACGCTTAAGTTTACATACGAACACGATGGATCGGAAACGACGCACGACCGATTTAGCATACGGGTCACTGACGGTAAACATACGGTGAGAAAACCGTTGGATATAGAAATCATTCCGGTTGATGATATGGCACCACGGATCATTAAGAACACAGGAATTACTGTTAGTTTGCAAGATTATCGCGTCATGTCCGCTGTCATATTACAGTCCACAGATCTAGACACTCCGGATACGCACCTGTATTATGTAATCAAATCGTACCCTCGTCGAGGTGTATTGCAACGCTATGTAGAGGGCGTATGGAAAGATTTATCCAACGGCGGGAATTTTACCCAAGAAGATCTGAACATGAATCTTATCCGTTATTTGCATACATCGGAACTCGGAAGCAAAGGGTTAGATAGGTTCAGGTTTGATGTAACGGATGGCGTACGGAATACGGGCAAAGAAAGCGTTCTTATTACGATAAAAAATACGAGAAGAGAGCCGTTGAGGATTAACAACTATGGATTGGAATTACGTGAAGGCGAACGGAAGATAATTCCTATTGAGCAGCTATCGGCGTATGATAATAGCAACAATTTAGCTGAAATTCAATTTACCGTTACTACTCCCCCTGCTCAAGGTCATGTAGAAAGGATAGGCAAAATCGGATATCCAGTTACGGCTTTTACACAGCTTGATTTAACGGGGCAGCAAATTGTTTATAACCATCTGCGAATAGACCAGGTACAAAACGACCAGTTCACGTTTAGCGTAACAAATGGATTACAAGTGAAAAACGATACTTTCCATGTCGTGGTGATTCCGATAGACGATCAGCTGCCAGTTTTGACAACAAATGTTGCGTTAAATGTTCCGCAAAATGGCTACCAGGTGATTAAGCCAACCAATTTGGAAGCGGTCGATCAAGACACATTTTCAACAAGAGTGGAGTATGTCATCACTCAGCCACCACTCTATGGACAACTATTAAAGGGTGGACTACCAATAGAGGACACTTTCACTCAAGCGGATATCGATAATGGTGATATTGTGTATAGGCACATGATTGAGAAAGCAGCGCAAGACGAATTCTATTTCAATGTCTTTGATGGAACTAATGTCGGATATGTCGTCAATAACTTGGTGTACAATCAACCTTTGAGGTATGCTATAAACATTGAATTGGTCGATAATTCCCCACCACGGCTTGTCGCTAAAGTAATACCAAACAAACTAGAAGTTCAAAATGGCCGCTACGCTTACACCCTTAGCGACGCCTTCTTACGAGCAGACGACGAATGTAATGCAGATAGTGTGGTATACTCGGTTGTTGCGGAACCGTTATTTGGTCATTTTGAAAATGTAGCTACGAGACGTCGTGTGCAGGGAAAATTTACGCAACAAGATGTTAATGATAGGATTATCAAGTACATCATGAGGGATTCTGCAAGAGTGACTAATGATAGCTTCACCTTTGACCTCTGGGATTGCAATGAGAATGCTCTTAGAAACCAAAGGTAAGGAATTATTAGTCAAGTAATTAACCCCATGGGCACTACTGCTTTTGTTACAGTCAATCTTATTGGTTAATTACATGTTGTAATCATCTGAGTAACCAATCAAAATAGAGCTTTTAGATATCTTAGTGAAAAGTGACTATTTCTTGCATCATTTCTGATAGGTTAATTATGTGATTTCATCTGAGTGACCAATTAAAATACAGCTTGTAAGGAATTAGTAATAATAAAGTAATGTAAAAGTGGAAAGTTTTGTGCTACATTAATTTTGATGGTTTTGCATTCCAAGCAATTACCGTGAAAATAACAGCGCATAAATATATTCCCTGTGTGTACAGATCAATGTAAGGAATTTTAGAATTGAGAATTTAAAGACAAGTGACTCAGTGTACAATTGGCAAAGTGCAAAATATTGCATAAAAACTTGCACTTTTACATGATTGAACTAAGGCAAAAAAAAAAAAGGTTTTTCTCAAAGCTCGCACGCGCATTTGTAAATTTTTGAGATTTGGAAAAAAAGAAATGCAGAATTTTTTTTATTTCAAAATTTTTTTTTTTTAGTTTTTCCGGAAAAATTCGGCAAAAATCAGATATTTTTCTCCAAATACCATGAAAAAAAAAAAAATAAAAAAAAAAAAAAAAAATCGCATTTCGCATTTGTTTTCAAACCACTCGTGAGCTTTGAGACAAACCATTATTTTTTTTGGCCTAATTTATCGCAATCATTGGTGTAAACTAGGTAAACAAGGTTCTTTGTATTTGATCCAGAAAAAGCACCTACCATGCTTACTTGTGTATGTTGCAGCAAACTCTGTTGCCTTTGTCAACACTTGATGATGGGTGAATCAGCAAACACTGTTGCCTTTGTCAACACTTTAAAAGGCAACAGAGTTTGCCAAAATGTACACAAGTAATCACTAATTATCAAGTGTTGACAAAGGCAACAGTGTTTGCAGAAACGTACACAAAGTATGTGCATTTTCTGGATTAGATATAATGAATCTTATTTACTGAGTTTACACTTTGACAGTTTTTAGTGCAGTATTATTGTTTGGCAATTACCCCACATACATTTTCTTGAAAGTCCACTAACCTTCCATAATCCAACAAAATCCATTATTATGTTCTCAGAATCTTCCTTCCTATACTTTGTACAGAGTTGAAGAGTCCAATATAATCAACACTTGGACTCAAAACTTGGACTGTGTTGGATAGGCTCAATTTTTCCCCAACAATTTTGTTTTCAACAATTTTTGACCAAAACTCATTTTTGACTTGCTCATTTTTGACCAGAATCACATTTTTGACCAAAAATCACATTTTGACCAAATATCACATTTTTGACCCAAAATCACATTTTTTACCAAAAGTCATGTTTTTGACCAAAAGTCATGTTTTTGACCAAGAAAAGATTCTGAAAACATAATAATGATAAAATTGGATGTTTTTTCACCCAATACAAAATTTATTGGTCTCGCTATGAGTTAACAAATATTGGACTTGACTTTGTCTCGTCCAATATTTTAAAACTCATAGCTCGACCAATAAATTTGTGTATTGGGTTCAAACCATCCAATTTTATATCAACAGCACAAAGCCACTGTGCATGTGTGTATCCTAGGTGAGTGGATGATGCAATCACCTTAAGTCATTTGTAAGCACTCTTTTGTTGGCCGGGCCAGCGAAACACCTGTGGCTACGGGTCGCTGATCGAGTGGTTGGCACGCTGGGGGTCTGGGGTTTGAATTCCAAGGGAGCAAACAAGTTCTTTGTTCATCTTCACTGTTTATTCCTTCCTTCTCTCCTTTCCCATAGCCAAAATGCCCCAGTGGAAGATCATTTTTTTAATTCCTACTATCAATAATCATGTTTTTCCTCACATAAATCTGTCTTTTCCAGGTTTGAATTCCGTTGGTCAATAATACTCTTCAACCGTGAGGAGTTTATGGTATGCGAGACAATGGGGACGCTTTCCATCGGTATCCTACGTGTTGGTAATCTTCTCATGTCATCATTCGTTGGTATAGAATCACACAGTCTTACAGCTAAAGAGGGACTGGACTTTGCACCCAATCGTGCTAATCAGATCCAATTTGACCCTGGTGTGTCGCAGGTGAGTGTTTTCAGCAAGGTGGGCAAGTTTTTAAGAAAGCATATTAAGCAAGTATTTCACCATGAGGCATTCTCTATTTTCTTCTAGCCTACCCCAGTTTTTTTCACAGTCGAAACAAAAAAGTTCTGAAAATTCCAGTATTTTTAGGCACATGTTCTCATCTACCCCCAGAAATTCACTTCCTCTCCCTCCCTCAACTCACCCACCCCAGACATGACCTTAGTCTTCCACATAGGGGTGTAGATTTCAAATGTAGTCTCCCATTCAGGTAGCCCCATTTGAAATTTACACCCCTTTGAATAGATTAACCCTAACAGGATGGCGTGCTACAAAATACTACTTGATATATGCGCTGTTAGTGCGTGTATCCCACGTGGTGTGGTGGCGCAATCGCCCTAAGTGATATATAGGCACGGTTTTGCTGGCCAGCGAAGCCCTACACCCATGGCAAAGTGTTGCCGACCCGGTGCTTGGCATGCGAGGGGTCTCAGGTTCGAATCCCACCCAGAGCAAACAAAACTTCTTTATTTGTTTTCTCTCTTTATTCCTTCCTTCTTTCCCTTCCTGTCACCAAAAAACCCTTAGGCGGTTAGGGTTAAGGTCATGTCTTCCAAAGAGGGTGTAATTTTTTATTCGACTGGAATAGCCCATTTGCCGTTCTCAAACTTTCAGAAGTGGGGGAGGGTGATGTTTGTGATCTGTATATCAAGTTGCAAGTATTACAAGTTGCTCACATTTTCATTGTTTTCTTGTATTTTTGTAAAACTCTCTGACAGGCTGTCTGGACAAGCAATAATACATTACTAATTATACCTATTTCTTCCTTTCTGTATTGTGTTTAACACACAGGCTGTTTGGACCGTTGATATCATACCAGATGATCTGGAGGAGAATCGTGAGAGGTTTAAAGTGATGCTGAGTAATCCAGTCAATGCAGTACTAGGGGAGTATGACCAGGTCAAAGTAGTCATCAAAGACTCTAAGGATGGTGAGTACAGAACCAGGGGGTGCAATTCCCCCATCCATCAAAAGTACACATTTTAGTGAATACTGTAAACGTTCGCCTAATGGTGCATCTGGGCTCCTTTGCCTTGGGGTAAATTTCATGTTCAAATAGAGAGCTCCCTCCTCTAAAAATCCCAACAAGAATTAAGGGTATGTACATTTATTTGCTGGGGGGGATTTTTATGGGAGGGCACTTTAGTTTGTGTCTAAAATTCCAGTTATGTCATGGGAGCCCATAGCGCCATTAGGCAAACGTTTACGGTATATGACCTCCTCCCACAAAATGAGCGTAAAATCGCAAGTTGGGAGTTTTGCAACATTTCAATTGTTGAGATGCTGTTCTTTGTTTGAAGACACATGCATAGTCAATAGTATGTCCTTGTGAATGCGGACAAAATTGAATTCAGACTACACTACAGCATATTTATTATGTCCCCATTCACAAAGGACACTGACCACAGGTGTCTTCAAACAAAAAACAGCAACTCAACAATTGGAACGTTTCGAAACTACCAACTTGCGATTTTACCCTCATTTCATAGTAGCAGGTCACATATGTCCCAAAACAGGGCCTAGATTTCAACGAGAATCACAGAATCGATTCTCGTAATGATTCTCGTAAGATTCGGTTGCGAGAATCAACTTCTCTCATTGTATCATACAGTAAGTGCAGTGACTATGATGGGTTTTGATTCTCGCAAACCAAGACGAAATCTAGGCCCTGCAAAAGTCGCATCGGGTTCACTATTTTGAGTGAAATGTTTTAAACAGACAAGTCCACTTTGAAGGGGTAGAAGTCTGTTTTCAATAAACAAAATGATGTTTTTTAACCACTGTGGCCCAAAACACACCATAAACAATTTAGCAACAATCAGGGACTCAGCTAAGAAATGCACACCCTATACATACCACAATAAACCATTGGAGCCAGTTCTCATACGGGTAACCGAGACAATAAACAAGTTAGTTCCTTGCCTATACCATTTTTCACCCTGATGTGGCAGTGACGTCAATGCGTATTTCATTGGGCGCAGGTTCAAATCACTTGTGTACGCTCAAAGTGCTGGTGTACACAGGCACGCATTTTAAGACGCCACATAGATACATGCGCAAAACAGCTGCTCAACGCATTGATGTCACTACCACATCAGGGTGAAAAATGTTATTGGGGAATTTCAAATACAGTTATTTCATAACAACAAACAGTAACTGCACCAGGGCTCGAACTCACATTTCCACACACCAAGACACGGGAGTCTTTTAAAATACCTTATCAATTGAGCTAACTTGATTGCCTACCTGATATACTAGATGATCAAGTATAGTTGCGGTCACTCGCAACCCCTTTGGTGCTTTCCTACGTACCGTATATCCTCTAATAGTTGCCCCCTTCAATTACATGCCCCTCCACCATTTTTTTCAACCACGATGTTTAAAAAATGCTGATATTTCCATGCTATCTTGTGTAGTAAGCGTACGAAGGTGCACACACGATCGCTAATTTTGGTGAAAGTCTAATTGTAAACCCGGAAGTGAACCGGAAGTCATCGTTCCTAAGTTCATAGTTCGTCATTTCAGCATGAGTTTTAAGCTTACCTAATGATTTTAACAGGAATTATCATTCTAAAAATGACCTCTAATAAACGCCCCCTTTTGGAAAATGCAACGCCTCTGCGGGCGCCTATTCGAGGATATATGGTATTTATAATGCTATATATGGTATTTATAATGCTAGCTGTAATCTGCTTTTGCTACAGAGCAGTTGACCAAATTCTGAGTATCAATATATTACTGGACCAAACAGAAAAAAGTGTTTGAGTTCCTTTCCCATGCTGAAGAATATCTAGTAAATAGATAAATTAAATGTGATACGATCTGATCCAAGGGTGCCAAAGGCGGCAAATTTGAAATTGAAAAAAGGAATATGGAGTAAAAAAACAATAAAAATACATAAGAAAATACACATCACAAAGCATCACAAATTAAGAATCAAGTATGCTAGACCTTTCGTGTTTTCAGTATATGATAGCCTAAAAGGTCATAATTTAGCCCCGTGGAGCAGATCTCACAAATATTAATAAACAAACTGTTTTTTTTTTTTGTGACAGGTGCATGCCGTGGTGAAGAAGGACCAGGGGGTCCCACCATTACAGGAACACAGACATGCTGTGGACCAGATGGATTACCTTACAGTCCAGATGGTGGACCATTGATGCCTGAACTACCACCGGGGGTACCACAACCGGGTCAACCTCTTCTCCCCGGAATGCACCCGGATGAACAAGTTCCCGGTATGCCACATCTGGGTCCAAATGGTCCGTATCTTGGACCGGTGATTCCACCGCAAGATATGCCAATCTACAATGGTGAATATTTTGAGACTACCGGTGGAGACGGGTTTCCTCAAGGCGTATATCCAGGTCATGGAGATGGACAGGATCAGCCGGTTTTATATCCGGGACAACCGGATGGTGAATGCTGTCCACCAGATGTGTACAGTGGTCCCTACCCAGTTCCAGGTACCCAGCAACAGCCAGGACCGTATCCACAAGGAAGTCAGGGGTCAGGAGGTCAAGGTGGATCTAATACACAAACCAGCGTGTGGAGGAATGGCACACATACGAGATGGACAGTGAGTTTTTTTACCATTCGTGAATGCGTACTTTCCCCTTATACTTTGATCAGCTTGTAATAGGCAGGACTCGTATAATTAAAGACAGAGATAAAAAGAATTTATCGCATCTGATGTCATCTGTCAATCAAATTCGAGCACGGTTTGTTTACAAGTGTTGTGATGATGACTTGCTGAACGCGGCGGTACAACCGGGCGCCTTATTGTTAATTTTGCACCTTTAAACATGCTAACCATCTCAAAAGTTAGGTCTTGATAGTAGGAAACTTTCTTTGGCGAAGGCACCATGTTAAAGCCTAGAAAAGCTGCTTTTTGCCTTGTAAAAGTATGTAATTTTTCGCCATTTGCTGCTATTCCTATTCTCCGATCAGCACCGGATAGATCGGCCTTCCTTTTACGCGCTATTAACCTGTGTAAACCAATCAAAGATCGTAATTGACAGTGACATCAGACGTGATAAATTCTTTTTATCCCTGTCTTTCATTATAGTAACATCATGGACTGATATTAAATGTAGAAGGCTGGATGCAACACCTACGCAAACTGCAGTAAGAGTATTGTTGACTGATGCATGGTTTAAGTTGGGATTTTATTGATGGACGCTATAACAAAAAACAAGTAATTCTCACCTATTATGAGCTGATCATAGTATATCCCATAATTGTTATGGTGGTATTTATCGGTAAAACACCTGTATTTCCCTTCTGGTATTTTTTGCCCGGATATTTACCAGCCGGGCCAACCATGTTTGTAAGGGCCCTATTATTGAAGGCATGAGTATTCAACAGACATTATCCTACAAACAGTTTCTACCACGGAAGAAACGCACTGGATTACACATGCGCCCTCTGTTCAGGAGTTGGGCTTAGTGACCATGAGCACGGAATGAAGCTTTTATTTAGCTGTTTTGATGTGTAATTGGCCAATCAAATTACCGGTTTGTTGTTATGATTGTGTGGCGATTCGTAATTGGCCAATCAGATTACCGGTTTGTTGTTATGATTGTGTGGCGATTCGTAATTGGCCAATCAGATTACCGGTTTGTTGTTATGATTGTGTGGCGATTCGTAATTGGCCAATCAGATTACCGGTTTGTTGTTATGATTGTGTGGCGATTCGTAATTGGCCAATCAGATTACCGGTTTGTTGTTATGATTGTGTGGAGATTCAATTAGCCAATGGGACCTTACTTCTGAATTTAAGCATTGTACATGCTTCATGAGTAAAAAAATGAGGAACTTCTGCCTAATATATATTAAGTACTTTAAATTTCTGTGTGTGCAATATTTCTTCATTTGGTGCAAGCATTAATGTGCTGTGAAAATGTCCAGTTAAACAGTATATTAGACATTTGTGACCGTACACGACGAATAAGCCGTAAATTCCTCCCGGTCAATTTTGCTTTATTTCGTGTTTAAAAAATATACGTCATAAGCTTTAAAATGGTATATCATTTGTGGTGAACTAAAATTTGCGAATTGTTTTATGTGGTTTGAAGGCTGTGGCTACATCGTGTTTCTTAATAATCCTTCCACAAAAGGAACACGACCAGCCGACTTTTCCTGTTGCCAGTCTGATGAAGTGCTGCGTAGCAGCATGAAACTGTAACAGGGTATTCACCAAAATTGGATTTGATAGTATGAATTCCCATCAAACAGGTATATCATTTGACCAGAAGCGGGGTTATGGTTTGTTGAACAACAAAATGGTAGCTTTTTTCGTTTCTACATGTGTCGCGTTTTCCACATTGCTGGCAATAAATATCAACCAGTTATATATGGCTTTTCAAATCATCCCCAAGTCAACAAGGTTCAAGAAAGTTCTCTCATTGTTAATTGTTGGTTATACATACCTAAACAAAATACAATGCCTGGTAACCCACAACTTGATCAGGATTTAGCCAAAGCAAACAAAGACCAGGGCTATTAAAATAATATAGCCATCTAAGGTAGAAGCTCTTCAACAATAGGATTATTGGTTGGTGTTTGACTATCAAAATGAGATAGATGTCGCGCCAACTTGAGATACCGATGAATACGACCTTCGTGTACATTTTACACTGTAACTCAGAATACAATTTAGGACATTTACGGCTCATTCGTGCTGTACGGTCACATTTTGAAATAGCAGTATATTAGACATTTTGAAATAGCAGTATTGAAGTATCAATGGTATTAGTAAGTTTATAGCGTGTTTGCCGTTGGATAACTTTAGAACTGTCAAGCTCTGAAGCCACCAAAAACTTTTCATTAGCAGATAGGCGAGGTCTGCTTGTTCACTGTTCCCAAGGGGCAATCTTCAATGAACGGCTCTTTTCAGAGCCATCAGTAGGCAAGGAGTGCCTACATGTCTCATACTTAGGTTCTTTGTCCTGAAGAAGTAAGATCTACTCCTGACGAAAGCTTGACAGTTCTAAACCTGTTCGACAGTGAACCCGCTAAAAGCATACTAATTGTTATGAATTCCTGTCGTAAAAGCCTATCCCACAATTTACCAATAGTAAATCAATTTGTTTCAGTTCCATGGTATAGGATCCATGCCTACCAATGTACAAAGTCGAGGAGGCAGTAGCACTAATAGTAGAACTGGTAGTCAAACACCATCAGGGGGCGCTTTTCAACACGTTCCACCCGGCGATCCAAACCAGGGAGCTTTTGAGAGCACAGGATTAAGACACATCCCTCTAAGTAACCAGGATCGTGGAACTCCAGAGGGCGGTATACACCAAAATCAACAAGAAAATCGACAACAGCAACAGCATGTTTCTTCTAGTGGCCAATTTGCCGGTGTACCGGTCAGTGGTTTTACCCAGGAATCTTTGCCGGTCATTTCAGGACAAGGTTCACAGCAAGGACAACAAGGAGTCGATGTGGTAAGTGTAATGTTGCATGATCAAATGTGTTGTAATCAAGTAAAATCGGTCTGAAGTCAGATATATTCAATTGTCACCCGTTTCTTATAGCATTGTAAACAACATTGGCAAAGCTTCATTTTGCAAAAAACCATTGAATTTGGACAACCAGTTTGAAAGTTGTGAGCAGTTAAAGAGTTTCCAAAACAAAAGGAACCAAATTTCCGACTTATAACTGATTTTGCTTGATCACATCACAAATTTAGTTTTAGCAAACACCAAATGTTTTACACAAAACATTTCAATGTCAGGTTACAAGGGTATAAAATGTTTTAATAACATTCAGAAAACATTTTTAAAAACTTGATGCAAAACATAATAATAACATAGTGTTGACAAAACATGTTTTGCCAAAAAATACTCTGCAAAAAAAAAAAATTGAAAATGTTGTTGTCGTGTTTTTGCATATTAAATGTTTAAAAATGTTTTCATGACCTTGATATAACTCGATATTTAAATGTTGTTAAAATAATGAAGACAGGACCTTAATCTTCCACACAATGAATGCATATTTCAAATGGGGTTACCTGAATTGGTGACTCCATTTGAAATCTACACCTCCTTTGTGAAAGATTAAGGTCATGCCTTCCATAAGGGGTGTGTGGATTTTAACTGGAATAGTCCATTACAGAGATATTGGCCAGAATTGGGTGGTATAGCATCCTCATTGGTCACTCAACCCCAACTACATGTACCGTAAAAAGTATCGTAAAATAAAAATGCAAATTTCTTTTTTACTAAAAAGTTTGCACAAGTGGAATAAAATTCAAGTGGTGTCATCTGTGCTCTTCAAATTTTCATTGTTTTAAATGTTCAATTCAAAGTAATTTATTCAAATATGTTTTTCCATCTTACATAGCAATCACATAGTAACAAGGCACATGATAACAATTTTAGAGATATATATAACATTAGGCCAAAAAAAAAAAAATTGTTGTGTTGCCCTCACCCGACCGGTCCGATTTTTGAAAATTCTGGAAAAGTTTTTAGTGTACAAAAGAATACCGACCCTAATTTTTTTTTTTTTTTTTCAGATTTCAAATTCAGATTTCTTTTTTTTAAAGTCAGATTTTTAACATTTTCAGTCACAACAAAAGTGCATCTTCAACAATTCTTTGGCATTTTAAATGCTCATGCTTTAATTTTGTGTGGAAAATTTAGTGTACAATACTGTTAGCCACTCATTGTAACCTTAAAATAGTAGAAATAGCATGTTATAAAATAAAAAAATATAATAAAAAAAAAATAAAACAAATCCGACCGTCCGGTCCTCTTGATTTTGGCCTTGTGAGGGCAACACAACAATTTTTTTTTTTTGGCCTTATATTAAAACATGTTATATTTTATAAAATTACATTTTATACAGGTACACTCAATATGAGTTATATTTTATGAAGGATTATAATACAAATGTATTTTTTATCAATGTATATAAGGGAAAAATAAACCTGATTTTTTTAATCCTTGATACACTCGCAAAAATTGGGGTTTTAACTTTATGTATACGGAGGTGCAGTCGCACCCCTGCCTCCGCATATGGGCCTGATATCAGTGGCTGCAGAATAAATTGTTGAAATGGGCTGGTACCCTACTGTGAAAGTGCTTACATCACCAATATTAATTTGATTTGTTAATATCACATAATATCCTAAAATGGGCATTTAATTGCACATTTTTAGCTCAGAATCAAATAGTAGGCTTACAATCTCCAATTCACCAAAACATACATTATAACTACACCCAATGTGATGATAATATAAATGTATTTTTTTAATGTACACTCCTCAAAGTAAGTAAAGAATCAAAAAATTTCATTCAATATTTTTCAAAAATAAAATGATCTTTTAAGATGTTTTAAGTGCCAGATGAAACGTTCATGAAGAGACTTTTAACCCTTACACCCATAAATACCACAGAATACCACGATGAAAAATTCTGCGCATGCATGCATCCCAGGGTCTACAATGATGCAATCACCCTAAGTGTCAAATGCTCACGGAATTGCTGGCCGGGCAGCAATAACCTGTGTAGCTCCCGGTCCATGATTGTGTGGTTGGCATGCGGGGGGTCAAAGGTTCGAATCCCGGGGGTGCCAAGTCAAAAATTCTTCTTCTTCACTTTTTCAGATCTTCTGTGACTTCCGATAGCAAAAAACCTGGGTCAGTGTTAGGGTTAACAGTGTTTAGTAGAGCATGGACAAGGCCACATAATATAGAAAGATATTTTGATTAGGTGCAAGATAATCTGAATGAAATTTATTGATCCTTTAATTACTTTGAGGAATGTATGTAAGTGATATAAATACAAAGAATACATATCTCAGTCACCCCCTGAGGAGAGTGCATATTTTGAAGAAAATCTTTCAAGATTTTGACATATTTTTGACTAAAAAAGCATAAAAAACAAAGAAAAACCTTGATTTGTTTTTGCTCGCTACACTTACAAATTGAAATTTTGTTTGACTTTTTTAATACTCTTGCACATGGGGAGGGGGGATTGCAGCTGTACCCCCTGTGTACTGGCCTGATACCAGTGGCAGCTAACTAATAGAAATGTGCTGGTACCCTACATGTATGCCTACTGTGAAAGTGCTTACCCATAAAGTGTAATTTGTTATTATTCACACAGTACCATATATCAACAGGCCTTTAAATCCACATTTTTTGACTCTGATATCAAATGGGATTGAAATACGAGCATGAAACAGGTTATTCATAGGTCATTCAACCCATTAGAAATAACATGTGATGAAATCAGACCATCCTCCTTTAAACCTTGGATGAGCTACTTCTGTAATGCATATATGCTTCAGTTTCTACCCCATTCACCTACAAGGTGCAATAATTATGTGTACCCCTGGGGGGGTGAATTCTCAAAATGGTCTGCCAAAATTTGCTTGCCCCCCTTTGGCCGTGCCAAAAAAGCTTGACAGTTCTAAACTTGTCCGACGGCGAACCCGCTAAAAACCTACTAATTGTTATGAATTCCCGTCGTAAAAGCCTATCCCATAATTTGACCACAGGAAGGATTAGATTCACCCCCGGGGATTCACCATGGTTGAAAAGAAATGTATATAAATTGGGGTCACAACATTGGATAGTGGCCAGTTCAAAACTACACCTTGTGCAAGGTACTTGTGACAAGAGCTAGAGTGGCTAAGACACATTTACTACTGGATTACACATTAAACATTACACTACACTTACATAAAATTACAAACCAACACACATTCAACACATGGATAACATAATTTACAGTTACAAACCTACATACATTTCAATCATTTTGACACATCAAAAACACATACAAATACACAACTTCCTACACCCCAGTACATATTACAGTTTTACAAATATATCTGTTTCACTTCAGCCTTTTGTTTCCAGATTTTATAATTTTATTTGAATCTTTTTTTTTTCAAAAGAAAAAATCATACCATCTTGAGTTTTCTACACTAGACCTACATGCTCTGAGAAAACAAACAAACAAAATACAATATAGGAAACATAATTATGATCAAGTAAAAACAAACAAAACAAGACAAAAACAAAACATAACAGAACAAAAACAAAACAAAACAAAACAACACATAGGCCTAATCATGATCAAGTAAAAACAAAACAAAGCAAAAACAAACAAAGAAACAACAAAAAAAAACATTTAAAAAAGAAAGAACTAGAGCCCCATAAACACAACTTTATATTAGCCAAGTACCATAATATTTTGGCTGTTCCAGCAACTGCCTTGCCCCAAATGTAACAGTTTTCACAAAAATGCAATTTTCTGGAAAGCGGGTTAACATTTTACAATTTTCTTTAGCATTTATTTTAAGGACATTACTCACACTATGATCAAATATTTTTGGCACAATCAGGAAAAATTAACATGGCTTTTTTGTGTTGTAAAGAAAATGGCTCATAAATCCCATTGACTTTGTGTACAAAAGTTCATTGACCGGTAGCACCCCCTAAACTTTTTTGAATTTTTTTCATATTTTGCAGGTATCCTGTTGAAAAATACCAATTTCATTTTTTGTGAATCACCCTAATGATACAGTTTCTACCCCATTCACCTACAATTAATGGGATTGAAATACTGTGAGCATGAATCTACACAGGTTATTTATAGGTCATTCAACCCATTAGAAATAACATGTGATGAAATCAGACTATCCTCCTTTAAACCTTGATGAGCTACTTCTGTAATGCATATATGTCACAATATCCAGGCTGACTTACAATTAACTTTTTACCATTTGCTGTCATTGCAAGGCGTAGTGGGAAGTCATAATTGATTGGAATACAGCCTAGGTATTGACCTGATAGTGAGTAGCAAAGTATTACACTTTTCAATGATTTCTTTAGAGTAGGTGTGAATACTGTATCCCTATAGCAGTAAACTCCATAACATCGGTAAAACTCATCTGTAGGAGGCTTAAGAATATGTAGGACCTGTCCTGTATTGCTTACTATCTGGGGAGGTTTATCAAACTCACCTACAATGATTGTGTCTTGTGATGTTATAGCTAGATACCGTGGTTGGATGCCTACCTTGATACTAGTCACATAAGACCCATCTTGTTTATGTTTATTTATATGCTTTGACCCAATATCCCCTACATACACATGGTCTTTAGCATCTACTACCAGGCCACCTAGATGTGGTGTATGAGAGGATGCATGTGGACATGAGGATACCCACTGACCTTTGAACTTACAGTCAGCACTATAAATTTTTACACAATTAGTTAGATTAGTCAAAAAATAAGTGCTTCCATCACAGCTAGTAGTGATTTGCCATGGTTCGGACCTCTGCCCTGGTTCCAGTCCTTGTGTAGTATCCATGCTGCACTTATATACCCCTTCACTGCTGAATACTTTGAACTTTGTAGACCTATCAACGATGACGATATCACCATTAGGGTTAACTGTGACGTCTCTTACCCACCCTTGAAGGTTACCTGGTCCATTTGAACCAAACTTTTTCTCCATCACCCAAGGACCAGCTAGGATTTGCTGCTGCCAAATATGTACTGCTGGTGCTGGTGCTGGTAGTGCTGGTTTACATGCAGCAATCTGTTTTAGGATATATAAAAGATGTGACAGCATGAGAGAAAATTGATTAAATCAAGGACTTAGAACCAGGACTGGACATGTCCAAAACTGTCATGGATTGAGTTTAAATGTTTTTTTTTCTTTCTGAAAAATCAGAAATTTCAGCAAAAACAATAATGTTTATATTCTGCAATTTTCCATGATGTATTTTGTAAACATAGCGTATGTGGGGGTATTTGACAGAATATTATTGTTGGATTTCATATTGACAAATTCCAGATTTAATTGTGGGTGAGTTGGGTGCATGGTTGGGAGGGGGGGAGGTACCTCTTAGGGGTGGGGCAAAGCTGCACTGCTACCATAGGTAACTGACATCATGGGTTACACAAAAATGCATTATAGCAATTGAACTGGAGTATATTTTGGCAGGTAAAGGTCATTGAACTTTACAAGGTCAAATTTCAAACTTGCTCAAATTGTGTAAAAACCATACCAATTGTATTACTCTAGTCATAAGGATTTGGAAAATGTATAGTTTGACCTATGTAGGATGTACAGTTCTTGAGTTATTGCTAAAAATGGTCCAATGTCATATTTTAGGCTCTGTGGGGGTCAAAAATATGAATGTGCTCCATTTTTGTCCAAAGGTGTCAAAATGTTAATATGATATGTTTTGTTGCCTATACTTAGTCCTAACCGGCCTGAGTGCTGCAAAATACTAGAAACAACTTCACTGCAGTTGGTACTATTTTAGTTTGTTTTTTAACACTTTATTTTAATTGTTGAATAAATTGAAAACAAACATTTTGACACTTCTTTTGTCAAAGTCAAAGGATTTTTATATTTTTACCCCCATAGAGCCAAAAATGTGACCTTAATTGACCTTTCTAGCAATAACTCAACTCAAGAATGGTACATCCTAGGTAGGTCAAACTATACATTTGCTAAATGCTTATGACTAGAGGAATACATGGTGTTAAACACAATTTGAGCAAGTGTGAAATGTGTCCCTGTGATAAAGTTTGATGACCCTATCCTGCCAAAACCTACTTCAGTTCATGCTATTGTGCATTTTTGTGTAACCCATGATGTCAACTAGCTAGAAGTGCAGATTTACCCCTCAACTGGTACACAGCGTCATCGCCCCGATATCTTCATGGCAGAAATCGCCATGGTAGGTTAAATCCACAGCCACGCATGGCCATTTTGTTCCGACCTTTAAGACACATAATGAGGCGAGGGACATCCCGACTAAGGCTACTGTCAATACCTCGGTAATTGACTTCTCTAGTGTGTAAGTGAGCTTGTATACGCCATGTGAGGGGGTGCTCACATATTTACGCTGTGTGTGACCTCTGTGTGTGAGTGAACATGTATACGCCATGTGAGTGAGTGCTCACATCAGAAAATCAGAATATTTTTGTCAGTTAATGAGTTCAAGACGCACGCTTCTTTCTCAAGACGCAAGCTAATGACTATCATATCCGTTGAACATATATGTTCAAGTGCAAGGAACCAGATCTGGTTTCTTTATACGAAATCATTTACGGGAGATAGTCATCATTTTCTACCCCGGTATCCAAAGATTGATCGTCTGAATATCAATCGTGCATAGCACATTTACGTGTATCGATCCCGGGTATTCATTTCAGTGTCTCTGGCTGTATAATGTAATTATTAACCAGGCGATGTCGGTGTGTGGTACACCCCTCCCATTTTCGGGCTCGGGCTCATACACTTTGAGAGTTGCCCTGGAGAGTTGCCAGTAGGATGGTGAGGGAAAACATAATAAAAATTACTTCACAATTACTTCACAATTACTTCACAATTACTTCACAATTACTTCATAAACATTTCAAATGATTATTCCTCATGAGCAGTTTTGAAATCACCTTCCCTGCACATCCAAAATGGCCGCCATGGGCTTGTGACAGGTTGCATTATTGCATCGTGTGCAGAGTGGGATCTGCAAAAATCCAACTTGTCATAGGAAGTATAAACTAAAGAAAATCTCTGCACACACCCTTAATATGGAGTAATTTCCAAGAACCACTTACCGTAGAAATAATGTGCTCAATTCTTGGTCTCTTGTGCCAATCCTCATCCCAGCACTGTCTCAGCAAGTCAGCTATTGGTTTGGGCATATCAGCAGGGATTGGTAGCCTCTCTTTCAGTTGACAGACTCGATAGGCAATAACTTGAAACTCTAACCCCTTGAATGGATACTTTCCTGTCCATAGCTCCCATATCACAATAGCTAACGCAAAAATGTCATAGTTTGGAGACAGTTTACCCTCAGTGAATAGCTCCGGAGCCATCCAGGAAAAAGTTGCTCGTCCAGTTGCATTACTTATTGTTCTGTCAATGTTCTTAGCCAATCCGAAATCGGCTAACTTCAGCGTATTATCTCGCGTTATCAGGTAGTTCGGCGATTTTACGTCTTTGTGCACGATCTGCTTTCTTCTGAGGTATTCTATTGGTATGGCTGCTTGCTCCGCCCAATCAAGAAACTGGTCTAGGTTTGTAGATAGACCTCCATGTTCATCTATATAGCTACGTAATGAGCCACCTTCACACAGCTCTAAAACCAACACAAAATTAATCCCTTCATCAACATAACCAAACAGCTTGACAATACTTGGATGATCAAGACCAGCGAGCATATTCAATTCATGATAGTCCGGATCAGAAAGATGTTTAGCTGCCACTTGTACTTTTCCTTGCGGGCTGCTCCAGGTCATTTGGTAAACTGCACCAAAGCCTCCACTTCCAATTTTCTTAACTTTCTGGAGTGTATCCAGCTTGATTTTGTTCACATTGGTAGCCATCTTGGTTTAGGGTTTTAGACCTGTAAAAGGCAAAATCAGTACATGAAACTTATTTTGAGATTATTTATTTTTGAGAGGGGAACATGTAGTCTATTTAGTGTATAAACTTTTTACACAATTGTTGAATGGCAAGTATATACAACTTTATCACAACTATCCATTCATAATATTAAAATGTGAAAATCTGCCAGTATTATACAGAAACAGTTCCTTACCTTTTAACAGCTGCACAGTTGAATTCATGATCAGGATCTTGTTTGTAGCGTATAAAATGTTGCCTAAAATGGCGCATTCACAACTTGTGTAAACAGTAGCGGCATCAAGCAGATCTGACGTATCACATGATGAAATTGACAAACTTTTATTCGTAGGTAAATTTAGAAAAATTGGATGTTGCTTATCACTGATTGATAATTTTTGTGTGCAAACATAAATATGACAAAGTTCATTTAATACCAATAATAACCATATAGACTTGCTAACACAGAGATTATTGACACTATTCCAGATATTACTGGTTCACCCCCCAAAAAAAGTTTTTGTTGTGGGAATCTCCCCCCCCCCCCCCCAATAAGGTTGTGTTTCTTCAGAAATGGTATAGAAGACATGGGAATCACTACAAAAAATTTCAGTTTTGCCATGCCACTGGGAATTCCCAAATTCTAAAGCATATTTTGAATTCCCAATTTTTTATGTAGCATTAATACTGGGAAATCCCAATATGAAAAATCCGTAGGGGGTACTGTTAATTTCTGGAATAGCCTGTTGGTAAAGCTACTAGTAGGTTACCAAGGAAACCAACCAAAATATCCATGACATCCTAGAAACAAAATTATATGTACTCCAGAGCCCAGAAAAAATATTGCACTGATTTTTGGGATTAAAAAACTATTATTTCTTAATCTTACTATTTTATGCTGATTTTTGATAACTGGTAAACAGAATAGAAAATGGGTTTGCTAAAGATAAGTCTTTAGACTTGATGATCTAAAATGCATGTTTTTGTCCCTATTACCAAATATTGGCCAAATATTAAAATTTAATTTTATTTGCCATTTAGTTCTGGTGGTGGCACCAGGATTTTTTTTTTAGGGGGGCAATGTGAATGGCGGGAGGTAAAATCAAGAAATTTTGGGTTTAAACTGGGGAGAGTTCTGACTGGGTAAGCATTTGCACCCCCACCCCATCCCCATGTCCCCCTGGCACCAGTGCCACTTCTGGTTAGTTCTGACAGAAAGATTAGGATTGAGCTATGTTTAATTTGGGAAACAAAAACATGATGGTTTTTTATATGCAAAAATATGCATTGTGCTGTAATCTGTTCGAGTAGTTTTACAAAGGGTGAGGGATAGTCTTGTCCAAGACTCTCTTCCAGTTAGCCTTGATCAAGTCTTCCTCCTTACTTTTTCTCTATTCATGCTATTCTTAGGACCCATGGTCGAAGTATCATAATACTGTAAACTAGATTCCCTCAGATTTTTAGTCAGGTCAGAATTTTTGTGTAGGACTGCAACATGAGCTAGGGAGGAAGTATACCTTGTGGGCATGGCGTGCATTTTGCTCAAACACTACCCCTGCAGTGCACAGTATGCCTGGGGTAAAGTATGATAAGAAAGTCCACTATCTAGCAATTCAAATGTCAAATAGATTTTCACAAAGTTATGATGGTAAATAATTATTTTGAAAGAATAGATATTAACTTCAAAACTTTGGAAAGAAATAGTAATTTTTGGAAGATGTGGCAAAGCTTCCATGAATTTTACATTCACTAACTATGGATGCCAAAGGACTTGAAACAAGTCTACTCTTCCATTCATCCCGGCCGGCAGAATAATTTGTGACATTCAACAAAACTATGAAGGCAAAAAATCTGTCTTAACATTTGGAATGGTCTGTCAGGTGAGGACACGCAAATAATAGACTATTCCAGTCAAAAGCCATACACCCCCTGTGCAAGACATGATCTTAGTCTCCCACACCGGGGGTGGAGATTTGAAATGGAGCCATCCATTCAGGTAACCCCATTTGAAATTCACACTCCCTGTGTTGGGAGATTAAGGTCATGTCTTCCACAGGGGGTGTATGGATTTCAACGTGAATAGCCCAATACAGTCTGCATACATAAATGATGATTTTGTATAAATTTCCTTTCTATATGCAGCCACATGATACAAGTTTTACTACACGCTGTACCAGAGATAATAGGGGAGAGATTTATCATGATAAGCGTACAGCCAAGGTATACCAGTGTGATGGACAGACGTGGAGAGACTGGGTGGTTATAGGCCTACAAGGACCCACCAGACAACCACCTGAATCAACTGGGTGTCCTTTAGGTAAGAAGGAAACTACTCCCACAGACCGTCCATCTACATACCCTAAAGATTCGCCTAATGGTGCTTATGAGCTCCCCTGATATAACTGGAATTGTGGGTACAAACTTAATGTGCCCTTCAATAAAGATCCTATTAGCAAATAAGGACAGGGACCATTCTTGTTGGGATCTTAAGGTAAAAGAGCCCAGAGAAGTAAACTTACACTTCCCAGAGTGCAACATGGGTCAATAGTGACCAAAAATACCTTAATTAAAGCCATAACATTTGCTGATGAGGACACTGTCAATATTTTGCAAAATTCTGTTTTTTTTACACAATTGTTATGTACTTTAGTAAGCTAACATACCCTGCAAAAATCAAGACTTTAGGTGCTGTAGTTTTGTCGAAAGTCGAGATTTTGAAAAAAAACCCTGCAGGAACCGGTCATTTTATTATGACGATGGAAATATTAGTCGAACGCAGCATACGATGTGCATAACACAGCACGTACATGGCATGCGGGCAGTCGTGACATATCAAAAGAGCCGACAAGACTCTCGTTCGAAGGAGTGGCTTGCATTGGCTACATATACGCTGGTATTAAATAGTGATTTTCTTTGTATTGCCTTGTCTGTTTGGGCCCAAATTAAAAGAGGACATATCTGACAGTGAAAACTAACATTTTATACCAAAAAAAATGCAATTCTATTTCTTATGGAAATGTTATAATATAGCTTTAACAGAACTTATCCACCCCTGATTATTTTTAAGAGTGGTGCATCATCACAGAATAAAGCGCAGCTCTTGGATGGTAACTTATTTCAACTAGACTGGCTGAGGTCTGAAGACCATGACCTCTTACTCTGCATTATATGTCTTTTAAATTTTGAATTTGTTTACAAATTGTTTTCTAGGTTGGCATGGTAACAACGCTAGATGCTACCTGATGTCAACTATAGAAACTACATGGAATGAAGCTCAGAGGATATGTAGAGAACAGTAAGTCTGCACTAGTGATGATGTAATTCACACAGCAAAAGAATTAAAGCCATAATGTGCGATTTGCTCCACAGCGACACCCTCAAGTTTTGAGTTTCTACTCTTTGCATGATTGTAATGCCCATTGGTACTATACCAGGTGAAAGACTAAGCCTGAAGTGTTTTAATTACAGTAATTAATTTTAAGTGTTTATAATAAAACTGGAGATCTCCTGTTTCATTCAGAGTTCACTGATCGAGTGGTGGCTAAATTCCACATTGCGTGCATGTGAATCATTGACATATAAACTGAGTGCATATCGCTATTCGTCTTATGTCTTGATGTATAAGCTGTGTGCATATTGCTATTTGTCTTACGTCTTGTTTGAACATCCCAACTGTGTGAAGCTCCGCCAATAATCATGATAATAATACGATCAGTGATCTAATACACACATTGTAATAGCTGCAATGAAATAGCAATTTTCTTCATTTTACCTCATTTGTTTGGCTCGAAATTAAGAGGTGGCAATGTGATCAGCAGGATTCTATTCTTTATGCAAATGCTTTATGTACCAGTTATTTACACCCTGTATATCTAAAACAAGGACAGATATGTCATAATAATTAGAACAAGCAGCAAATAGCTGCATCTTTTAGCTTGGGTCAAGAAATAAAGACATAGTGAGAAGCAAATTCAGAAGTTGCAGATTGCTCATTGGATGCCCTATTGTGTTGTTACACTACAGAACTAGCGCTGTGCTTTCCATTGATTAGAACATTAAAATTATTTTGTTCCTTCCTTGGCTTTACGATGGCTACTGGTTTTAATTTTGACATATTTGTCTTTGTTTAGGATATATAAATAAATAAATGTAGATATTTATATAGCGCTTTATGCCGTAAATAGCCTCAAAGCACTTTACATTTATTCCGCCGTCATTAGAATATGTCAGAACCACGTTTGCAGCCTACAATTGGCACAGGGTTCCACAGTACAATGACTGTGACTACCCCTAACAGCTTCCCATTACACCTGGGTGGGGTAAGGCAAGCGAGACAAAGCGCCTTGCCCAAGGGCGCAACACGGTGGTGGGACGGGGACTCGAACGCACGTCGAGCAAGCTCTCAGATTATGAGTCCAAGGCCATAACCACTGAGCCACCGTGTCCTCGGGGTGAACAGGGGTGAACATAACTAGTAACCTTAATTCTATTGCTGTCTATACATTGAGGGTATGGAGCCAGAACTCATTATGTCAACTTTAGAAGGGACTTTCAGAGATAGTCCATGAGGACCAAAGAAATCAGTACAGGTGCTAACTGATGCAATAACATAAAAACACCTATCAAATTCACCTCGTCACTGATTAATTTGATAACCAGGCAGGTTTGTTCATCCCAAAAGAACTGCTCTGGCAGGGCCTCCTCTTTAATTAAATCTTTGGTATAATATTTGCTTGTTGGTATATTCAGGTCTATGTATGTACCTCATGAACACCTTATTCAACAAATAGTGTATACAATTGTTTGTATTTGTTTGTTTGATAGCATATGTTAATTTCTGTGTGTTTGCTTTCAACAGACATGATAGTAATTTAGTGAGCATCAGATCTAAAGCAGAACAAAAATGGATAGCCTCATTGGTTGCTGGGCAATACATATGGATAGGTAAGAACACATGGTTGATATTCACAAGTCAAATGCCAAAAGTACTAGCTTTACTGTTTGATGGGAATTCAATCAATTTATACTATCAAATCCATTTTTTTTGGGACTGGCAACCTTGCTTCTTCTTCTTCTTTCCTGAAGTTGCTGCCTGTGGTGGCACCAGAAGATGGTAGAAAATGTTTGTTAAGAAACAGTTCTCTCAGACTGTGTCTATGAAATCCCATGCAAGAACTGCAACAAGACCTACTTTGGCAAAACTTCACGCTTGGTTGGTACACGTCTCAAAGAACATCAAGGAGAAGCGGAAAAGCAGCACTTGGGGTATACATACCCAGTCACAGAGAAAGAAATCGCTTACAAAAATGAATAAATCCGCTATTACGGACCACGTTGTGCAATATGCAACTATGTCATAGGTTGGGATGACGCTAATATTTGATCAAGGGAGGCCAACAGGAACAAAAGAGGGAGGCCTATAGATTAAAAAGGCAATTTGGATCAGGAGACAAGGGCGAAACACCATGAACAGAGACGAAGGGAACTATTTTTTACCAAATATTTTTCGACCAGCTTCTGGCACTGCCACCGGCAGCAACATCAGGAAAGAAGAAGCAAGGTTGCCAGTCTGATGAAGTGCTGCATAGCAGCATGAAACTGTAACAAGGTATGTCACCAAAAAATGGATTTGATGAATTCCCATCAAACAGTTATTATTGACAACCCAGATGAACCTAATTCAACATAGTACTGGCTTTATATAATAAGTACGTATCAGCTTTAGAATGTAAAGTTGATCGTCTGGATTTTTTCAAAAAGATGAGGAGGGCCTTTTTATTGATAAAATTTATTATTACACTGGTGCATCAAATTATCTTTTGGCTCCCTTTTGATGTGCAGAAATATCATTGAGCCCCTTATTTACACAAACCAGATTTTGGGAAACCTAAATTTAAACATATTGCCTATTGTGTGATGCCAGCCTATGTAAACCAGCGCTTTAAGCAAATTCTTGGGATTTGAAGCTGCATCCTATGAAATGTGCTTTGACTCTCTGAGAGTTGAAATAAGCTATTCCATTTAAAATCCATACTCCCCCTGTGGAAGATTTTCTAAATATCTTCCACAGGGGAGTATGAATTTCAAATAGAATTAACACATTAGCAGCTCCATTTGAAACTCACTCTCCATCAGGGGAAGATTCAGGTGGAATCTTTCTTAAAAGGTGTATGAAATTCAAAATGCTGCCCAATGTGCTCATTCCATTTGAAATTCATACTCCCCCTGTAGCAGATATTTCCAAAATCTTCCACAGGGGTAGTGTGGATTTTAAATGGAATAGCCCATGGCCAATAGTATAGTAGTATAATTGCGAGTAGAATCAAAATTGCGTTTTTGACAAACAATACTTTCAAATTTTATCATTCTTTAATTCTTTCAATTTTTTTTAATACTAGGTGCAAATGACAAGTTTGTAGAGGGCAACTGGGAGTGGATATCTAATGATCCTGTGACGTACACAAGATGGAAGCCAGGATCACCGCATCTTGACGAGCAACACAACATTAACTGTGCCATGGTATCACGAAGAATGAGATGGATGGATTCATCTTGTGAAGAAGGAACTAATTTCTTTGTGTGTATGAAGCCAAGTGTTTAGATGGGTGTGATGTGTTGCTGACCTTATCACTTAATTGGATATAGATGTATTGATTTACATGTAATTTCATGTAAACAGTAAATGGGGATGGCAACATTTCTGCTTAAGAAGATATCCAGAATGTTTTTTAAATGTTTGAAACACCAGCCGGATCTTTCAATGTATTATGATGTTGTCATAATTTCAACATTGATGAACAAATTATAATTACTCTAAATATTCCCAATATACCGTATTTCGTCAAATAAACGCCCCGGGGCGTTACATTTTCCCAAGGGAGGGCGTTTATTCAAGGTCAATTTTAGAATGATAATTCCCGTTAAAATCATTAGATAAACTCAAAACTCACACTAAAATGACAAACTGTGAACTAGAAACACTGACTTCTGGTTCACTTCCGGGTTTCCAATCCAGATTTTCGCCAAAAAGTGACGCTATTATCGACCATGTGGGCAACTTGGTAAGCTTATACTACACAAGATAGCATGGAAATATCGGCATTTTTGAAACATCTTGGTTGAAAAAAGTGGTGGGGGCATTTATTTAAGGGGGCGACTATTTGACGAAATACGGTAATCCATGAGATGCTTAGGCAATTCATTTAGCACCCATAGCAACTTGACACTGTAAAAAAATGGTCAAACATTTGGGTGCGATAATCATTGGGCTATTCCAGATGAAATCCATACATCCCCTATGGAAGACATGACCTTAATCTTACACACAGGGAGTGTGAATTTCAAATGGGGTTACCTGAATGTGTTAGTCCATTGAAATCTTCTCCCTCTGTGTGGGAGATTAATGTCATGTCTTCCATAGGGGGTAGGCCTATATGGATTTTAACTGGAAAAGCCCATTGTAACCCACTGGTTGGGAACTCCTGTTGTAACCACTAAGTACTAAGATCTAAAACATGCTCATCTACCAAGGCACAGTCCTTTGACCCATATGCTTTCACACTCAAAGCTTGACCTCTTAATGTGTTGGTTACAAAAAATCATACTCCACAACTTGAGGTCAACTTTTGAGCTTTGATTGTTGATTTGAGGTCAATGAACTGTGCCATGGGGAATGATGTGGTGCTTTTATTTTTTTTAAAGTGCAGTGATTTATTATGCATTACACAGAGGCAAGGGACAGGCGATTTGCACGGAACTTTTTTTCCGCGCAATTGACTATTTTTTTCCTATGGGCAGGGATGCAGGATTTGCTCTGAAAAAAGAGTTCCGCGCAATTTGCTATTTTTTTCCGCGCAAATCGCCTGTCCCTGGCCACATTACACACAAGCCTCTGCAAAACAGGAATTCGATGACCACTGTGGTCCAACACACAAAACCTATATCCCTAAATTTGTTCATAAATGAGTATTTTGTAATTTAATTATGTTATTTATAGGAAAAATGGTGCAAAATTTAACAGTAATGCCTTTATCATGCTATAGTAGTCGCATAAAGTAACAGAAAAATGCGATCAAAAGTCGGTAGTGAAATGCAATACTATCAACATTCAGACACGGCTAGAAAGTTGCCTCGGCAGGTGTCGGCAGTGTTACGTAGACATTTATATGGTTGAACAAGTTGCATTTATATGGCTAGAAAGAGCACGGTATAGGAGCACGGTGGCCAAGCGGAATGGGCACTGACTCGTAATCGGAACGTTGCGGGTTCGAGCCCCGGCGACACCATCGTGTTGTGCCCTTGAATAAGGCACTTTATCTCGATTACTCCTCCCACCCAGGTGTTTAAATGGGTACTGGCATGCTTAAATGCAGGGAAGGTAACAGACTCGCTGTAGATGAGGTGTAGCGATCCCCCTATAGCAATATTACATGGAGGAGTCTGGCCCAATCGCCAATGAAAGAGAGATGGGCACTCCGATTACTGTTTATCGTCTCCTTTGCCTTCCTTTACCTTTACCTTAAGTTGCCTTGAGGTCAACTGGTTGGAATTTTATGCTGGAGCATGCTAGTGACTTCAGATTGATATCGGCAATCGCTTTGTGATCAATTAAACGCTATACAGTTGTGGTTAGAAAGCTGCCACAGCTGGTATCAGCATTGTTATGTAGGAATTATGACTAGAGCCTTGAGGTGACCTGATTGGGATTTTATATGCTGGGTCATGCTGGCTACTTCATTTTGATAATATCGACAATCACTTTCCTGATCAATAATGTGACCACTGTCCAGTATTCAGTCATGCCTTGAAAGTTGCCACAACTAATATCAGCAGTATTATTTAGGCATTTACTGTTGCTATAAAGTTAATTGCCTAGACAGACTATGAACTTGAGATTATAAACAGATTATAAACAGATCTACTGGATCTGGGATGCATCATCAGGCCCACTGATGCTAGCCGATGCATCCAAGATAGGATGTGAAATATTGCCACTCATCAAAACGTAAGTCCAGTACATCTGATTATAATCCCAAGCTCATAGTTGTTATTACCTGGATTAATGATAATCTTCATAATTGTATTAATTGCCTAGAAGTCAACGTGGGATTTTACACTGCGACTTCTGATAATATCGGCAATCATTAATCAATAACGATGGATGTAGATGGAGAAAACAATCATTATCTGGTTGCGACAGCCAGTGGAGTAGCGTGAGTCATCTTATGGGGTGGGGCACCAGACCTGGGGGGCACAAGCCATGTTTTGGCAATTTCCTTTGGGATTTTTTTAATTTTCAAATCGATTAGGGGTCCATACCCCCACAGTGTCAACACCCTGTATTATAAATTTTTTTTTTCCATACAGCTCAATACTCCGTTGAAATCAATATTCTATTATTAATACAGATAAAGAAAGTTTACATATGCATTGTGTTATAGGACGTGCACCTGGAACTTAACTGAATGGGCTAAACGCATTCCTTTATACCTATAAAGTATAATTGTCATTCTCAAAATTAAATTTATCTCAATTTTTACTTCGGATTTCAATTTTTTTACTTTACAAATACAGTAAAAGATATCCACAGCAAGCTGCAAGGCCCTGCTAATTAGTGTACTGCTTTTCGAGTGAGTGTACTGGAAACAAAACCCTGGTTTTACCTGAAAACAAATTTTTTTTTTTAATAGAAACATCATATGGGGTACTAGAGCATGCACAAATCGTAATAATGTGTAGAATATAGAAACGCTGTGGTATCTCATATGATAGTCATGGTATGCTTAGCCTGAGTCGCTCGGCCTATCTCGAACAAAATCGCGATGCGTAGCTGTTAAAAAACGAGAGGATTCGCTGTACTATCATGGCAATTTTTAACACGAAGATATAGGGATGATGACGATGTGACCCCCTCCCCTCACCCCCTTATGACGCTACATCACTTGCGACTGCTTAGTATGGTACCGCTGTAAGTGTAAAATAAGTAGATAAGAAATATTATCTATGTAGTTTTTACTTGTAATACCAAGCTTTACAATATTATCAATTGTAGTATTAGTTACAATGGAGCAATAGTTGGACAATAGATTTTTTTAAGATAATCTTTTTACATATATGCTGCAACTCAAACTTTGACCTCATTTAAGGCCCATAGGTTAATATACAGGCCTTCATCATTTTTTAAGGGCCCGGACTCTATTAAAGGAGTATTTTGTGATCCTAGCATCCTCTTTTTATGACATTTTTCAGTAGATATCCACGAAAAAAGCTTATTCCCAAAATTTCAGTTGATTCCGGTTTTGCGCTTTGCGAGTTAGGCATGATTATGTGTATTACACGGCTCCATAGACAATGTGTTGTAATTTCGTTCTGATATACCGGAACGAAATTCAAATTTCACAATATCTTTGCCAAATGAATTAATCTGCAAGAATTTTTTGTACATAAACATTATGTAGCCAGAGGTTTCCAGTGATATAAAAATCTCAACTTTTTTTGAGAAAAGTGGGGGTGATGCTGTGGATCACAAAATGCCCTTTAATTATTATTTTATTGATTTGTGCATAATACTGATTAACAGTTTATTATAAACCACCCCTCTATAGTCTGTGAAGTGGCCAGTGGTGTACCGTGGCCGCCCCAACCCCCGGGGCTGAAGAAAATTCAATTTTGCCGCCCTTCCTCAACAGCCCGAAAAGGTTGACCCAATTTTTTCTCGGTCGTTTGAAAAGTGAAGAGAAAAAAAAAAAAAAAGGTTTCAGGCGCTAGCGCCCTAAAAGCAGCACATTTTGATGTATAGTGCCATTTTTTCAAAATTTTTTATGCTTTATCAAAATTGTCCGCCCTTTTTTATTTACTAATTCTTTTTGCCGCCCCCTTCGTTTTTTGCTGCCCCTGTTTTTGCCACCCCTTACCCCGGGGGGCTGGCACCCCAAAATATGTGCATGGTGGCTAACGCAATTCACAGACAAAAAAAATGTTTTCACTCTCTGTTAACAAAATATTATCAGAGATACCAAATTTAATTCAATTGTAGGATCTTTTTTTCTTTTTCTTTTTTTTCCCTGTATTTTCCTGTACTTGGGACTGGTGGGAATTGTAGGATCTTCTACTTTTTGTTACTCCAAATTTCTACTTTTATTTATTTTCAGCCCATTTTGAGGCTTTATAGCCCAAATATGTGTACTTTTTCAGGCTTCTCCTGCAAAGTCACTTCTGGCCATTGGCATCCCTGGATTATAGGATGCTTTTCAGCAATATTTAGTGATCACGATAAGCATGATCTTTAGGAAAAATTGTTTAATGGGGAGAAATACAACAAGCATGCTCTTTTGTGATCTTGACAATCATTTTAAACAGTATAACTATTATATCCTAAATTTAGATTTTAGCCCATACTTGAAGCTGATAATATTTAAAAAGTGATGAAAATGAATTCTATTCTTATATAAAAAATACTTGTTGTTAACTTGTATACAAGTGAAGAAAGAGAGTTAGCAATAAAAGTGCATAAGTGTATATTTTTTATTTTACTGTACAGTGGGGAATTTGAGAGGTTTTTATTAGGTGTTCATTTTAGAACTGCAAATTTAATATCCCGCAAAAATAGTTTTTTACCCATTGCTTTATTATGTAGCTGTTTGAACCACATTTTCAAACTCTTATCACTTACAATGTAAGTAAGTTGTAAGCAAACACACATACACTTCTCTTAAAAATGATTTTTAATTTGTTGATTGTGCCTTTAAAAAAAACCAATTGACTCAACATGCAAGAGAAGCATTTCTGTTGAAATCATACACCCTCTATGGAAAACATGACCTTAATATCTACACATGGGTATATATTTCAAATGGAGTCACCCATTCAGGTCACCCCATTTGAAATTCACACTCCCTGTGTGGGAGATTAAGGTCATGTCTTCCGTAGCAGGTGTATGGATTTCAAAAGGAGTAAACCAATTTACCCGATGTGTAATTATTTAATTTAATGATTAGAATTTTGTAAATGTAGATAGTGACAATCATATAATCAACAAAAACACCACTCAAGTATTGTTTTAATATTTTACTACATCTCATTTGATTTATTTATCTTTAATTCATTGTGATGATAATCAACACCTGTTCCCACAAAAATGAGAGGGAAGTTGAAATCCTTATTTGTAAGTTACAGCCGGAATTCCTGGATCATAAGCTTTAAAATAGCCTGTCAGGGTTGCTCCCTCGCTTGGTGTTCAAAAGTCAATATTGATATAAAATTGGATCGATTGAGCCCATATTTATTGGTCGAGCTACGAGTTTTAAAATATTGGACAAGACGTAGTCGAGTCGCAATATTTTAAAACTCATAGCGAGACCAATAAATATTGGGCGTAAAGCATCCAATTTTATCATTATTATGTGTTGGATCCAATATTTTCACACACTTGGATTCATCAAAACATGATAATTTAAAGAATTGGGCTATCCAGTTAAATCAATACACCCCCTATGGAAGAATAATATTCCACACAAGGGGTGTGAATTTCAAATGGGGTTACCTAAATGAGTGACTCTCTTTCAACCCTGTGTGGGAGATTAAGGTTTCCGTTGGGGTGTATGGATATCGATTGCATTCTTGTTTTCTGACATGTTGGATGAACCATCTCCCTTTTCTTCCTGGCGACTTTTCACTAATTTTGTGGGAACAGGTATCATTTGATTGTCATCTTGTATATATCTTAATTCATTTTACATGTATTTATTTTTGTTTTTAGTGCATTAACCAATAATTTGGCTATGCTAATTGAAATCTATACACCTCTTTAAAGACATGAACTTAATCTTCCACACAGGGAGTGTGAATTTCACATTGGACGACCTGAATGGGTGATTCCATTTGAAATCTACACCCCCTGTGTGGGATATTAAGGTCATGTCTTCCATAAGGGATGTATGGATTTCAAATGGACTAGCCCGGGCATTTAATCCATTTAAATATGACCTTTTTTATGAGCTGCTGCAATCTTTTCAAATTGACAATCTGTACCATACTTGAGGATCGGATAGCAACATTTGCACAGTATTTGGGGGGGGGGACATAAGAGCACATCAGACACATCAAATTGCATTTTGAATATGAGGACTGTCCTTCTGATATCAAATAATTTTAATTTTTTTAAATTCCGATATAATACAAATTTTATGGCAAATTATTAAAATTTATATTTTTGACATTAACAGTTCTTTAGGTTACTTCGTACTGGATTCCTTTTTATTAATTTTGTTTTCATTTTGAGAATAGGTCTGACTGGGTAAACATGGGTTGATAGTCAAGAAATAAACATATTTTGCAAGATCTGGATGTGATCTATCAATTGAGATACATTTTGTCACTATCAACCAATGTTGCACTTATAGCAAACCAGGACAGAAAATTGAAATGGGAGAAATGCATTGTGGGAAGTATAAGATATTTTCTTTGTCTTTAATTTCCTTTCCTATTTCTGGTAAACACATCTTGTAGTAATAAATTTCAAAATCTGTAAGATATGTCTAGTTGTTTAGATATTTTGTAATAAATAAATAACAAACAAAAATAAGTATTTGGAATGTAATTTGAGTTTTTTTACAAGTATGGGAAATGTGTTACTCCCTGGATTAAAAAAACATTACCCTGTTTTGATATCCCACATAGTTCCAAAGAGGGTGCTCTAAATAAAATATAGTTAGGCAAGTTCCATTTGAAATACTCGCTCTATTATGGAAGCTATATAGGGGAATATAAGCATGATTATAGCTTAAATAATAGTTTCTCGATCATGAGGGCATGATGTACTGCGTGCACCGTGTAATGTCGCAAGTTTAGTGGAATGACACAATAGCGCGATCGATTGTGCCACATAGGAAATGCAGCGCTACCCAAAGCGTGTGTGGTACATGTTGTACGCCAACGCAATATTGAGCTCTCATGATCGAGAAACTATTATTTTAGCTATAGCTATAGCAAATTCCATTAGAAAAGAATACTCCCTCTGTGTATGACTTTCTTGAATCTTCCACAAATGCAGGCCAATGTGTGAAAAGAACCCATATTCCCACCCAAATTATGCATACTGTAATGTACGTTCATCTAAAAATCACAATTTCTCATTAACATTCCTTCTGTAACAATGGTCATCCTTGCTCTAAAATTTAACTTTTGAGAAATTTGATATTCTTAAATTTTCAAAATTTTGCAGTGTTCCTGGTTGTACTGAAAGAGCTACGCCAAATTTACTTCATATCGACTGTCCAGTGCCGGAAGTGGGTAAATGAAATAGCTGCCCTGTGAACATTTACACACAATATACATTGCACTCATCTACACATGGCTGCTATTGCCCTTGCCCACTTCTGGCACTGAGCAGTTGATGTCATGTTTAACTACGTTTGGATGAGATTGATGCATTAAAAATTCAAATAAGACAGATATTTTGTCATAGTAATACTCCATTTATTTAACATAATACTTGTAACTTAATCATCCTCGCATGATTTATTAAAACGTCTACCGTACTCGACCTACTTAGCACCCTTGATTAAAGCCATATTATAACATTTTCATACAAAATAGATTAGCATTTCTTTGCCATAATATGTTAGTTTTACACTGTCAGATATATCCCCTTTTATTTTTGAGCCGACCAACTACGGCAAAGCAAAGAAAATTGGAATTTACTACCAGCGCATATGTCGCCAATACGTACCACTCCTTCGGTCATGTTATAGTACGACCTTTTGTTGTGTATATCACCCCGCACGCCGTGTACGTAATGAGTGTTATGAACATCGTGTATGCGTTCGACTGATAATTCCATCTTAATAATAAAACGCCGGTTCCGGCGTTTTATTCAAAATCTCGGATTTTGACAAAACCACAGCACCTAGAGTCTGGATTTTTGCAGGGTATATTGGTTTAATAAAGTACAATATAATCGTGGACAAAATGAATGTAAAAAAATCTGTGAGGGCGTCCTCCTCAGCAAATGTTATAATATGGCTTTAAGCGCCCCTACAGAACTGTACAAGTGTCAAACTGTCTAAACACCCCCCCTTTCCCCTTTAAAATACACCTATACTGTCAAATTTCTAAATAGAATTATCATCAAAACCTTAAAAGCTTTAGGATTCTGTACTATGTTAACCTAAATTCCAAACTGACTTTCATTTTATCATTTTAATAAGTGCCCCCTTCCCATGGCAGTGATTGACAGAGGCACCTGGGCGCTAATTAGGTCAGATACGCTTCTCCCTACTCCAGAATACAACTCCTTTTAAGGGGTGGGGTATGAACGTTTGGACAGTATTTATTGTGGGACATTAGAGCACATCAGACATATCGAATTGCATTCTGACTACGAAGAATGTCCTGATGATATCAAATAATTTTGATTTTTTTGAAATTCGCAATGTAATACACATTTTATGGCAAATGATTAAAAATTGATATTTTTATATTTAACAGCACTCAAAGTAAACTTTATAAATCTGATGATTTATACTTAAAGTGTATGTAGGTGGGATGAAAAGCCGATGATCAATTGAAAATTTTGACCTTTCGTATTGAAGATATGGATTTTTTTTTCCAAAACACCAAAAAAAAAATAGGTCTTTATGGGAAAAAAATCCATATCTTCAATATGAAAGGTCAAAATTTTCAATTGATCGTCGGCTTTTCAACTACATACACTTTAAGAATATGTCATTAGATTTATAAAATTTACTTCAAGGACTGTTATATATCAAAAATTTGAAAAATATCAATTTTTAATCATTTGCCATAAAATTTGTATTATATTGTGAATTTCAAAAAATGAAAATTATTTGATATCAGAAAGACATTCTTCGTATTCAGAATGCAATTTGATGTCTGATGTGCTCTCATGTCACAAAAAATACTGTCGAAACGCTCATTCCAGATCCCTTAATATTTTAATTTAAAATATTATTCCATATTATAAACATATTTCTGCAACTTCTATTGGTTGCTTGTCCTCAGAAAGTTTTAAAAAGCTTTGATAGTATGATTTATTTTGAATGATATCTCTGCTGCTTGAATTGTCATTTAGTAATAAAGGCTTTCAACACAATTTGCCATGCTTCACATTAAATAATAATAATAGTGCTGACTAGTGGAAGAAGTGCCAAAGTTTTCAGAAATAGTTTTATGCAAAAATCTATCCATTCCTTGAAAAAAAATGCACAGGTCACAAATATTTGTAAACCCAGCAAACACACAAATGTTTGACTCCATTTGAAATTCACAAATTTACACTCCCCGTGTGAGAGATTAAGGTCTATCTTCTATAGGGGGTGTATGGATTTCAACTGGACTAGCCCAATATGGCCTACATTTCTTAAACTAAATATTTGCACTTGGGTACTTCTTCTACTGTAATATCCCATATAATTAAAAAACTGATGGAACAAAATTAATGCATAATAATATGTACCATTTTATGAATTAGGCTATTCCAGTTGAAATCCATACACCCCCTATGGAAGACATGACCTTAATCTTCCACACAGGGAGTGTGAATTTCAAATGAGGTTACCTGAATGGGTGACTCCATTTGAAATCTACACCCCCTGTGTAAGAGATTAAAATCAGGTCTTCCATAGGAGGTGTGTAGATTACAATTGGAATAGCCCATTAAACAGAATAATAATAACAATAAACAAGTATACTAAAAATAAAGTATACATATGGTTACGGCCCAACTATACTTCGGTTGGATATTTCAGCTGAACAATTGCCATAACTTTGAAACTTCTGACTAAAAGGAAAAATAATATCAACTTCCATTTTTCAATATCAACAGAGTTCATCAGATATTGAATCTGACATATATCAGATGGACTATTCCACTTGAATGCCATCGCACACATGAAGAAGTTTTTGGGATAATGTGAAAGTATTTGAAATATTTTCCAAATTGCAGGCAAATATTATGCAGAATCAGTAAAACAGATACTTCTAATCCCTCGATATAACAGTTCAATTGAGGATTGAGGATTTCAAGTGGATAGATAGGCCAATACATCTCAATACATAAATTCAAAAATTGTTTTTGATTGCTTGGTTTTTCTACACAAATATGTAACATTTTGCATGTTGGCAAATAATAGGCAATTTCCTTTTTTTTTTTTGCCTGAAGCATTAATTTCCATACTTATAATGACTAACTTGACCCAAATGACTTAACTCGACATTTTGGGACTTGTTTCTAGAGTCAAAAATAAATTAGACTCAAACTCTTAGGACTCAATGACTCAAATCAAGCCCTATATAGATGACTCGACTCGAGCCTTGAGTTTGATGACTTGACCACACATCTGTTAATTTCACCCCCTGATGTGTCCACTCTCAAATATTAGGATTAAAAAACCTCTCCTGCATCCATAAGTTAATTTTCTACACTCACAAAATATCTGAGAGCATTTTTTTTCCAGATGTTTGTAGAGGTCCCATCATGTCGAAAGAGATGTCAAAATACTAGATCAGAATTAAAATCTATTAAAAACGTAAATTACATAAATATTGTTGAATTTAAAAATGATGGGCTCTTGTACAAGTGAAAAGATGCTTTCTTGTGTGCAATATAGTCAAAGACCACTAATATCCCCTCTCCATAAACAGACACTATGTACATGTGTTTATAATATATGTCCAGGGCGGCAGGGCCCAACGATTTGGTCTGAGTAATTTGATTTTTTTTTTCATGCAATCCACCAATTTCAGCAAAATACAGGGTTTTTTATTTGCTTTTTGCCATTTGCTCACAAAAAATGATCTTAAAACCTTGTAAGCCTTGCACAACCACTTCAAAGGTCCCAGCACAAATTGCTATTTTATGTGCAATTCCCTGCCAAATTGGTCATTTTTCTCCGTGCAGTTTCATATTTTTTTCTATGCAATTTCCTGGGTTTTTTTCATTTGTGTAAATCGTTGGGCCCTGTATATGTCCATATTACACCCCTTTGGACACAAAACATTTCCCACATTCCTAAAATATCTGGTTGCATTGCAGGAATTCCATGCATTTTTGGACCAATCCACTACACAAAAAATAGAATATCAGGTGTCCAATTCTGCATTGACATCATTTTATACAGATTAACATATTTACAACATTTTAGGCAATGGAACCAAATTTGTTTGATCATTCGATTGACCATTGATGCTTGTTTGACAATTGTTAATCATTGACCGTTTTTTATATGTACCGGTATTGATCAATATCAACTTACGACATTAATTCTGATTAATTAGTTGATAGTTCATTAATTAATAACAAGTATCGAAGCAGCATCAATGGTTGATCGCAAGTTCACACAAATTTAGCTGCGATGCCTCAGTTCAGCACTTACGTCTTACTATCTTTTTTACCCCCAAACATATGTTCTTGAAGGTTGAACATATTGAATACTGTATAAATAGTAATAAGGCGATGAAAAAAACCCCAATTTTAGGGTAATTTTAGCCTCCAGACAAAAAAAAATCTAAGAAAAAAATGATTGACCGACCGACCCTACTTGAAAGATCCGTCCGCCCGTACAACAGAGGTTTTTTTTTCTTTTTTCGCGAATAGATGTTAGATCACAAATTTAACAACATACAAATATGATATTTTGTTGTATTATGGCATTGGACTATTATAGTTTTCAAATTTCAAATACTGAAGTGTTGATAAAATATTTAGCAAATTGCAAACAATATTTGCCAAAATATATTTTGCTCTTAACATTTTTTCGAATGTTGGCTTAGTGTTTTTTCATAAAACATTTTAAAATGTTTTCATGACCTTTATATCACCTGATATTTAAATATGTTATTAAAACATTTTGACTAAAATCAAAACACATTTATTACACATTAAAACCATTTTTTTGTTGGCTGGGTTTGCTAAGGCTCAATTCTTTAACCGCCAATACGTTTGTACATTCATTGAATGACCTCTAAAAGCATTGAGAACAAAAACGCATACTCCACAACTTGAGGTCAGATTTTAAGACATGATTGTTGAGTGGAGGTCAATGAGCTATGCCTTTGGAATTGAGACCATTGGGCTATTCAGTTGAAATCCACACTCCCCTGTGGAAGATTTTCAAAGTATATTCCACAGGGGGAGTATGTTTTTCAAATGTAATTGGTCAGGATTAATCATTTTCCAGAACTGGATTAGGCATTAGTCTCTACTCTATTTGAAACTCATACTCCCTCTGTGTAAGACTTTAGCTAAATCTTCCACAGGGATAATGTGAATTTTAAATGGAATAGCCCATTTTGGTTCATAGTGCACTTTGTACCTCTTCTAGAATATTCAACACTGGCAAGTTGTAGTTACTTCATAAAAGCTTGTAAACCGGTGATTGCTCTGCCGAGTATCAAGGCATGGATGTCATGTGTGCCTGAAATAAATAGGAAAATAAATTAAAGATAAACAAGTGCAGTTAATGGAAAGAGGGAAAACAAGCAGCACTTAGTTGATCAAGCCTCAATTGACCATTTTGTTAAATCCCACCTGAGAACTCATCATTTGACGTCACGTCGTCTTGCAATGTGCAGTAACGATGTTCGATAAACGATGTGCGTATTGACGCAGATTGGTGTGACGTCAAATGACGAGTTCTCAGGTGTATTCGCAAAGGCTTATGGGATTTACCGAAAAAGGTCAATATTGTAAAATTGTTATGCCACACCAAAACGTGGTGCCTAACAGTGTTATGTGGTCTTTGCAGTGAGTTAAGGGGTTGAACCCCTCCCCATGAGTTGGTTTGCTAACTCGAACCAAAATAAAATGTCACCCCTCCTCCAAAACCAATCTCTCCCCCCCAAAAAAAAATTGACGGTTTAATGTTTAAAAGGATCCCAAAAGTATAGTTAAAACGTTTAGAGCATTTAACGGAAATCGACAGCCTTATGCTGTAGTGACGTCACTGCTTTCGCGATTGTGCCGCATGCATGCTGACGAACTGCCCTTGTATGCTCCTCATGATTATCTTAACATGCATGATTCAATGCTGCGACCAACCAAACTTGAGGTGAACCAAAAGTTGAACCCATATGCAATTCTAGCTTACCTTCGTAAGTGTTGACTGCTTCTAGATTCATCACATGCCTAATGACGTGATATTCATCCGAGATTCCGTTACCACCCAGCATATCTCGTGCTAATCTGGCAATTTCCAATGCCTTTCCACAGCTGTTTCTCTTGATCATTGATATCATTTCTGGGGCCATCCTACAACACAAATAGAAAAGAAACAGATTAAATAAAGAGGAAATTACATCACACCTGAAAAGTGAATTAAAAATAATTCCTATTTCTTTAGGCAGGGATGCAAGTGGGGAATTCCTAAATTTTGTGAAAATCGAACTGGCCCATGGCCAGAGAAGGCTTGTGGGCGGTATCAAACATTTATGGGAGCTAGTCTAGGGAATAGGGCCAAAAAAAAAAGGTTTGTTTGTCCATAGAGGCTTATGAAACAGTTGGGTCGGTAGGTCGGAGAATTTTTTTTTTTTTTTTTTTACAGATATTGCACTTGAAACTGACAATTTGAAGACTGGTAAATAAGTCAAAACACACAGCACTTTACTGGTTTAACTCTTGAGATGATTCTGCATGTTATACTGTTCATTTTCTTTACATTTTCTTTTTTAAATTTATACTAACCACTGTTTTACTAGCACATTCAACGCAAATTTAAAAAAAAGACAAAAAAAAGACACAGTCGAGACCAGAGTACACGGTCGGTCGGACGTGGACAAACAAACAATTTTTTTTTGGCCTAGGCTATATGGGGCATCACCCCCTCCCTAAAATATATTTATAACGAAATATCATCATCCAATTTGTTTTTTTACATCAC
The DNA here is from genome assembly GCF_039555335.1 of Amphiura filiformis. Classification (NCBI taxonomy): domain Eukaryota; kingdom Metazoa; phylum Echinodermata; class Ophiuroidea; order Amphilepidida; family Amphiuridae; genus Amphiura; species Amphiura filiformis. The sequence goes on from NC_092629.1 coordinate 34,724,514, forward strand.
AGATAATAACCTTTAAATACAGACCATGAATAACCTGCTTATTGTAAAAGTATAATAACCACGTCTCGTGACATAGCTAAAAGTACGATTTACAATGACCGCATTGTGTGTGATGTTATGCAGTTGAACAATTTTTGCGGATGCTTGTCATCATATTTAGACATCACATTATTGCACCTCGTGTGATTGGTCACTAGCGGTAGTTCCCTAATCAACTATTCAATTTTTACAGGGAAAACAAATAATACAGTTAAAATTGTATTTTGTTTTCAAATTTAAAAGAAGAAAATGTGAGCTAAATTGAATTTTAAAAAGTGATAAGTGACGGTTATGAATGAGGTTAACGACTTTGCATCATTTAATTTGTGGGATTGTGAAATATTCAAGCATTGTGCTTTGGACCTAGCGATATTCCTTGGTACCAAAGCACAATGTTTAGATATTCCACAATACCCTCAAAACAACTAATGCGCAGTAATTAACCTCTAATCAAGTATGTAGAGGAGATGGAGTCTCTGCCCCTTCTTCCCCCGCTCATTGCCAATCCAATGGGTCAACCATTGTTTATCACTTTTGCGTTCAAGCTTGTATACGTCCGAATCATGGCACATAACTCTGAATGGTTAGAAAATTTAATTTATGTGGGTGCATTATCAAAGAAAATCTTGACTTGTAAGTTGTAGGGTATTAGTGTGTAGTGGCATATTTTTGCTGGGTTAATTTTACACGATTCCAAATATATTCACATTAAGTTCTATGTGTAATAAATATTTTCATAGGGTTAAAAAATCAAGGCTGCCTGTTCGACCCTGTGAAAAGCGTGAAATTTAAACCCTGTAAAAATGTCCCGCTATACAGAACGTTCAGCATCACATTTCACTTGAGTTTGATCCAAAACTTGCTGCTTCAAGTACAAGTTACTTCATCTTCAGTCAACATGTCTGCCATATTCATCTGCATCAATAATTGGTTTACTGCTAAAGGTTACTCACTGCTAAGGGTTACTCACTGCGAAGGGCTACATACTGCTAAGGGTTACTTAATGCTAAGGCCTACATACTGCTAAGGGTTGCTCACTGCTAAGGGCTACATACAGCTAAGGGTCACCTACTGCTAAGTACTACATATTGCTAAAGGTTGACTTACTTTCCTTCATCTTTAAGCCTTCCTACTTGCACACATGCTTGTAATCCTATAGAGATTTCAGTCAACATGTCTGCCATCTTCTTCTGCATCAATTGGTTTACTGCTAAGGGTTTACCAAATTGGATTCTGTGAGAGAAAACCAGCACATGTGAAGTGTAAGACATAGTCTCAATACAACATCAAGATATCACCAATTATTGGCTATTATAGTTAAAATACATACACCCCCATGGAAACATAAGACATGATCTTCATTTTCCACACCGAGTGTGAATTCCAAATGGGCTACCTAAATGGATGACTCCATTTACAAACACCCCCTGTGTGAGAGATTATGATCATGTCTTCCATATGAGGTGTATGGATTTGAACTGGAACAGCCCAAAGCTTAACCAGCGGCTAAGCGAGAGTTGTCGCAAACAGACGATACTGTGGATGCAGATATTGGGCTATTTCCAGATGAAATTCCATAAACTAACATGACCATAATCTCCCACACAGACGGAGTAGATTTCAAATGGAATTACCCATTCAGGTTATCCCATTTGAAATTCACACTCCCTATGTGGAAGATTATAGTCATGTCTTCCATAGGGGGTGTATGGATTTCAACTGGATTAACCCATTGCAACAAATCTTGTTTGTTACAGTTGTTTTCTCGTAATCACAGATGGACACCAATTTGACATCTCTGAAACAAATAATTTGTAATAATAAGCGTGGAAAAGAAAATAATGTTTGAATGACACAATTGTATATTGACCAGATATCCTTTGGATAAATCAGGTAAGCCATAATCCTAATCTTTAGGTACACTCAGTCACAGACCTACAATCCCAGTCAAAATGGTTGGAACACTTTGATAGGGGTACTTCAAATATGCCCACCACCCCCCCCCCCCATTCCTCCTGGTCAATGTTGCCAGTTGTTTATTTGGTCATGCACCCCTAGAGACCCTCAACATTAATTGGTGGGGAAGGGGGAGGGCTGTAGACGTAGTAGTAGGAAACAAATTTCAGTATGTCAAGTATAAATAAAATATGGTTTAAAACAATCCTTCTTTTACAAAAGTGTTCAAACTTTTGACTTTTGTAGATGATACGGTCATTATGCATGCATCTGTGTTGTTGATGCCAGTGATAGGGAAACATTTGAGGTATACAGTAAGCCAAACAATTAAGGTACCAGTTGTGTCACTCCTGTATATCCTAAAGAAAGACAAATATTAAAGATTAAAACAAGCTCTGATTTAAGACCTTATTCGTTGAAATTAGTTGAGAATTAAAGAAACAGTGATCTAAAACCTAATGAAGAAACAAAATCAAAAGTTGCACTTTTGTTTTCTAATCAATGAAAGCACAACGGTAGTTTTAACGTGCTAATCAATGGAAGCAAGGCGCTAGTTCGCTTGTTCGCGAACGTGTTGTGTAAAAATCAATAGGGCATCATATGGAGCAAACTGCAACTTTTAAATTGGCATCTTCCTTGAGTTTTTGGATCATTGTGTCTTTATTTCTTGAACAATTTCAACAAATAAGGTCTTAAATTTGAGCTAAAAGATGTAGCTATTGGCTGCTGGTTCCAATTATGACATATCTGTCTTTGTTTAGGATATACAAGGGTGAACATAACTGGTACCTTAATTATTTGGCTTACTGTATAGTAAAAGAAATCATGGCTAGGTTATGCTCTTGTCCAACCCACCTTTTGGGAGAATTGAGCTAATCCAGTTGAAATCCACACACCCCCATGGAAGACATGACACAGGGGGTGTGAACTTCAAATGGGGTTACCTGAATGGGTGACTCCATATGAAATCTACACCCCCTGTGTAGGAGATTAAGGTCATATCTTCTATAGGGAATGTATGGATTTCAACTAGAATAGCCTACATGCACGTACTTACCTGTCTAATGTATATTGCCTTGCCGTCTCCAAACAGAATTCTGCTGCTCCGAGAGCTCCCCATGCAATACCAAACCTAGCATTGTTAAGACAACCAAACGGACCCTGCAATCAAGAAATAAGTCTTCAATTTTATGATGTGAAATCAGCATTTCAGGGACTTAACCCTTCCTGTGCTCAATCCATAAATGGGAATACTCCATTTCCTGTGCATGCATCCAAGATGGTTGCCATGGAATGTGCAGCCATCTTTTTGTGCAGTCAAGATGAATTTAAAAGCTTGTTTATGAAGAATGAGGAATAATTATTTGAAATGTTTATGACAAATTTTATATGCTTTCCCTCGCTCACATATCCAAGATGGCTGCAATGGCCTAGCGCAAAATTAATGCACTGTGAGCAAGGAGTAAACCTTTTTTGTTGGTGCATTTCTGTGCCGTGACAGAAGTGATAGCAGTGAGTTGTAATTTGTCACATTCCATAACAGGTCAGCTTTCTCCACATTTCATTAGATTTTCCCAAGTGATTGGTGCCCTGAGAGCAAATTTCCTTTCACTCCCAGGACTTGTCCCAAGTCTACTCCATTATGGAGCAAACAAGCCAACAAACAATTATTAGACTTACCCCAAGACCCGAGGCATTTGGAAGCATATTTTCCTCCGGTATCTCCACATCTTCCATTACAATTTGCCCAGTGATTGAGGCCCTGAGAGCAAATTTTCCTTCAATCTTTGGTGCTGATAAACCTTTCATTCCTTTCTCCAAGATAAATCCTCGTATCCTATTGTCATCTGCCTGATTCTTGGCCCACACGATGAATACGTCTGCGATTGGTGAATTTGTTATCCTAAAAAAACAAGGAAAGGCAATCAAAACCAATTTTGTTTTAATAAAGGCAGAAGTGTTTAACAAGATCACAAAGCCTTATCCAGTTTAAGAAAGGTCTCTTGTTCCATCAAGCACCCAATACAAAACTGTGTTGTCAGTGCATAATTTTCAATGCACAATCATGTTTTGCAAGCTGCTGACACCCAGGGTGGTGAGGGAGCAGGGATGCCCCCACCTCCAGGTAGATGTACATGTGGGAGGGTCCCCTTCTCATCAGTACACCATATTGACCTTTTCATCAGCCTCATTCCAAACCTCTTTGATCTGTGCCTGGGTGTCAAATTGTGCAATATATTATTGGGCTTATTCAAAGAAGGATTTAGCGAATAAACAATAGTGATGGTTGTTTTTACTATCATCTACCGTGTGATAGACGACAAGCTGAGTCACTAACATGGTTGGGTTCAGTCAAGCTACTTATTGTGATGTATTTAGTATTTTTATGTTACTAACCATGATTTGCTTCCATTCAATGTGAATGTTTTACTTGATGGGTTATACACAGCCTTTGTTTCCATGCCTGCTGGGTCGCTACCATGGTTAGGTTCTGTCAATCCAAATGCACCTATCAACTCACCAGTAGCTGTGAACAAACAAACAAACAAACCAAAAGTAACAAAATGTCAAAACTTTGTGGAGATCCAGTTTATTATTGTTGAGCGAAACAGGGAAAGAATTTGTGAAAGCAAATTATAGATTTCAGCAAAGTCTTTCAGCAGTGTCCAACTGCTCTTCATGACTAGATCACTGCGTGAGACAGCTTGTTCAGTGCATGAGGTGCCGATGTGATGATGACATGATTCAATTATAGTTTTCAGCACAGTACTTCTGGGGTTTGCTGTTGAATCACGACATCATCACATCAGCACCTCATTCACTGGTTAAGCTGCGTTGTAAGCATCATGTGACCTACTTCTTTTTATATGGTAATCAGACAGAGCAGACAGACACCGCTGAAGTAATTTGCTGAATAGTATAAATACCACTACGTGCTGTAGAATATGACGACGATTGTTGACGTATTATATGCTTGATAGAATTAGACCATCTGACCAGCTAGTATTCTCCTCTGCCATTATTAGTGTGATTCCAGTCACTCCACATTGTGTGTGTAATCAAACTAGCATGCTGAGAAGGCGGAGGAGACTAAAGCTATAGTTGATGCACACGCATGCGTTAGTGATGTATCTTAGGCCCGGTCCACACGAGTGTGTTTTTTCCCGTCGATTACGATCGTGTCATAATCGTATTATAATATTAGTACCGTGTGTCCGCTCAATGTCATCGGCATACTACAATCGTGTCATCATTCGCGAATGATGAAAATTTCCATCATTGGGCCGGTTTCTAGCATGATCGTGTGGTAATTAATGATGGAAATTACCCGTGTGTACGCATTTTGTCGTTGTATTTATGTTTACTCAATGGGCTTCGTAATTACCGTAGCGTGAATTTATTACGACACAATGACGAGATGCTGACCGGGTGGACGCTCTCATCATTCATTTATCATAATCGTGTCATAATCGGGTAATTACGACACGATGACGAAAATATACTAGTGTGGACTGGGCCTTAAGCTCAGCATTGTAGTAACCATTCGACCTTATGAAATCTCACACTCTTAGTGCTAGGTGTGCACTAGCTACGCATATAATGTATCACATTATTATGTGTGAATTATTACACCTCATCAACATTCATGAACTAATCATGCCCATTCATTTATCAATTCCTACTGTCAGGTGCTATTTCCCTAGGGAAATAGTGCAGACTGTTTCTCTACAATCTTATCGCCAGAGTCACATTGATGTGTAATAAAACAAAAAGTACATGGTTTATATCGGGGTAAAGGCACACTATTTTCCCTTGGTACGGGCCTATCACCCCTCACCCTTCCGGTTCAGGTGATAGGCCTGTTACAGTAGCCAGTGACCTCGGGAAAATAGTGTGTCTTATTTCCTCAATATAAACCATGTAGTATTTGTTACACCTAAATTCCTATCGTTTATTCTCTAAATTGACCATTTCAATAATTCTCAAAATTTTATACAAAAGAACCTCATAACTACGCCATCACATGACGGCATTGACCATGACCAGACCTGGGTGTCTTTGCAAAGTATTTCAGGAACTACCAAATCAGTCCGTTCTTTTTATCTTACCTAATTTTGGAAGATATTTCTGTCTCTGCTCTTCTGTGCCATAGGCATGTATTGGATGCATAACCAGCGATGACTGCACACTCATTATAGACCTATAAGCGCTGTCTACTCTCTCACATTCCCTGGCCAGAAGGCCGTATGCTACAGACGACACACCAGCACAGCCGTAACCCTGGATGGTGGCTCCTAATACACCCATAGAACCCATCTCTGGGATGATTTCTCTGTGAAAAACTAAAAACAAGAAACAAATAGTTAGAGCCATAACCATGGATGGTGACTCCTTAAAGGCCAGTAGAGAGTCCAACATTTTTGCAGGCTGCAACGCTGGCTGTGATGACATCGCTGCTGCAGAAGATGCTGCGTTTTTTGTTGCCCGCTACAATTTTTGATTCTCTGCTGCAACTTTCAGTTGCGCTCAAATGATTAGCACTGTTTATAGGGGATTTGTTCCCTTCCAAACAATTTCTGGAGGGAACAACTCTGAATAAATAGTAATTTGCAATAAAAAAAAAATGCAAAGCAATAACTGATTTCTGGAATAGTTTATACAATTACCTTCATTTCTGTTAGCTAGTAGTATTCTAGGCATGAGTTTCTCCTGGCAGTAGTCATGGAACTGATCTCTCACCATAATCTCTTCCTCTGTCAGTAACTTATCCAGATTCAACGCATCTTTGTAGTCAAATTTAGCCAATTTGGGTTTCGATGGTGGCTGACCGCTGGGATCTGTTTCTGTGTTGTGTGTCAAGGATCCAAATGGTAAACATTGGGCTATTCACCGATCACTCGGTCATCTCAAAACGAGGTTCTACCCATAAAGTGTGTGATGCTTTGATTACCGCGTATATGTTGCCTTCTGGCACATTACTAGAAAAGCGTGCAAGAACTTCAAATGCACATTTTGCACATGCATTTGCAGGGTGAACTTCAAATGGTAGAAAGATGGCAGTTCCTTGCAAAGGGCAAATTCCAGTTGAAATCCATACATCACCAGTATAAGACATGACCTTATTCAGTAGTAATATTCACACAGGGGGTGTAGATTTAGATGAAGTCACCCATTCAGGTAACCCCATTTGAAATTCACTCCCTCCCCCTCCCCAGATCTGCTCTTATGTTTACACTGTGTAGCTGTATGTATATCCCAGGGTCCTCACCTAATAAGGACAAGGGGGCACCCTAGTTCCCACCCTCCCCCCTCAAAAAAAGAGGAAAGAGATCAGAGTTCATAGAAAACATGTTCAGATACATACGTATATAATGTATACAGTGAAAACGGGTGATTTTGACCCCCTTCCTTTATTGCAAAGTTTTCAGACTCAGGGAAAAAAATTCAGGGATAAAATGGGGACAGCATCAAGCAAAGAGTTACTTTGTGATATGTGATGCGATCAAGCAAAATCAGTCGGAACTATTGATTTTGAGATATAGCCAAACAGAGAAAACATTTCCTTTTGTTTCCCTTTGATTTTAAACAGACTCTTTAATTGCTCACATCTTTGGAACTGGTTGCTCAATTTCAATGGAGTTTTCTTCAAAATGCAGCTTAGGAAATGCTTTTTACTATCCTACAATGTATAAGAAACTGAAAATTTAATATTTCCGAGTTCCCGACTGATTTTGCTTGATCGCATCACATGGGGGGAAAACTTTGCCCCCCCCCCCCCACACACACTAAAAGTCTGGCTACAGTGCACTGCTGAAAGAAACATGAATCCCCCTTCAAACATTATTGTCAAAAAATGGAATGCCACTGGTTTTGTTTTGTGGTTACAATTTTTGAAAAAAAAAGGTCAAGAATTCTACGCTACTTGTTGGCCTATAGACAAGTTGTTCTAAACTTACTCGAGAACTTTGCGCGTGGCTTCGTCAAAGAACTCCAGCTTCAAATTTGCACATGGTAATTACACATTCGATGCCAGCAGATGTTATTCATTTTGTATGTTGAAATTTGGATGAAATTTATTTTGATGAGTCGACTAGGTACGATTGGAGTAAAGATTTTGAACAATCCAAAATTTTGTTTAAGTGCAATTTTAAGAAACAATTTCGATGCGATCGCCTGTTGTGATCAGCTGTGTTAACTTCTGAACTACAGTAAGTTACATTGCTTTACATGGTCATGGTGTCAATCATGCTTCAGCGAATCCGACTAGATTTTGAATGAAACATAGCCTCGAATGTATTTTACAGCCTACAGGAAACTGGAACAGTGTTCGATTTTCATCTATTTTTTTGTGTAGCAAAAATTGCTACTCACTTTCAGATTTGAGTAGCAATTCCAAAATTTTGAGTAGCAGTTTGTTTTCACCATATTTTATCGATTTTTTGTATTTTCTTATCTTCTCACAGATTACTCAATCCCAGTACTCAATGCTTAAAAAATGTTATGCAACTGCAGTGTTGCAGACCGAATGTGGTTCAAAATTCGGCACCTAAACTTCCTAAGCTGATTATCGTGTGCCCTTTCTAAACGCAAATTTTCCTTCAGTAATCAAGAGAAGTCCTACATTTTTGAGTAGAGGAAACTCACTAATTTATTAGCTGTTAAGCATTAAAATAATGTGAGGAATCTATGAAATCCTAAAAATCTTGTATAATTTTGGAAGATTGTCACCAAGGACACTGGACACACGATATTTCCATATCACCACTGAACTATACACCATATAAACAGTGCTACTTCTATGACGTCATAAAATTAATATGCACGTTAGGCCTGGCATTTTCGGGTAATTTTGTACCCGGTACCCGCCGCAATTTTCAGGCGGGTAACCGGGTACCAAAAAAAAAAAAAAAAAAAAAAATTTTTTTTTTTTTTAAAGTTTTTATTTTAAGGTTTTGTAGTGTCTCTGGACCTAGAAAAAAATGCCAGGATCATTCATGGTTGACCTAAAAAAAAAAAAAAAAAAAAAAAATTTCAAGATATTTTGTTATTTTTTATATGAAAATTGATAATTTGTATGCATGTCATAGTCTATTAATGATTTCAAAATGTATTGAATTTTTTTTTTTTTTTTTTTTTTAGGTCAACCATGAATGATCCTAGCATTTAGGTCTAGGTCCAGGGACACTACAAAACCAAAAAATAAAAAACTTTTTTTTTTTTTTGAATTCGGTACCGGGAGGGTATTTCCTACCGGTAATGTAATCTCGGCGGTACCCGTTTACCCGACCGAAAATGCCAGCCTTAATGCACGTTTTTAGTTATCTGGTAATACATGGAAGTTTGTAACACAACACGTCATGGAAATAAATTTGCATACAAGGGAGGATACTGTATTTAGTTTAAGGGCTGGGGTATGAGCGTTTGGACAGTATTTATTTTGGGACATTAGAGCACATCAGACATATCGAATTGCATTCTGAATCGAAGAATGTCATTCTGATATCAAATAATTTTGATTTTTGAAATTAGCAATTTAATACACATTTTATGGCAAATCATTAAAATTGATATTTTTGATATTTAACAGTACTTGAAGTAAACTTTATAAATCTGATGAGTTATACTTAAAGTGTATGTAGGTGGGATGAAAAGCCGACGATCAATTGAAAATTTTGACCTTTTCAGTATTGAAGATATGGATTTTTTTCCCAAACCACCAAAAAATTTAGGTCTTTTGGGGAAAAAAATACATATCTTCAATATGAAAGGTCAAAATTTTCAATTGACCGTCGGCTTTTCCTCCCTGCTACATACGCTTTAAGAATATATCATTAGATTTATATAATTTACTTCGAGGACTGTTATATATCAAAAATTTGAAAAATATCAAATTTTTATAATTTGTCATAAAATTTGTATTATATTGTGATTTAAAAAATGAATATTATTTGATATCAGAAAGACATGCTTCGTGTTCAGAATGCAATTCGATAGGTCTGAGGTGCTCTCATGTCCCACACAAAATACTGTCGAAACGCAATAAACGCTCATTTTGGATCCCTTAATGGCGTAAACATCACGATTTAGGGACTTTTGAGTCATATTTTTGTGGATTATTTTCTTGGAAATAGAATTTATGGAAACATTTTTGACTTCGACAAATGGCAACTTGCAAATGATGGTATATCAGCGTGGTTCACGATCGCAAGTAGGCATTTTTCCCCAATTTTTTGGGATCGCATTTTTTGCTACTGGTCTGTGTAGTTGAGTAGCAGTTTGTAAAAAATGACTCGCATTTTGCGATGCGAATCCAGGTAAATCGAACACTGAACTGGAACCTACATGTATACCATAGACATAGTTGTTCTGGCTCTGCACAACTCAACGGTATAGGAGGATCTGTACACAGATCGGGTGCAACACAATTTCAAATTTCATGATTTCAATAATAGAGATAGATTTTGCACATAATGTAAAAATGCAAGGCTCCTGTAGCTTAAATAGTTGCATGTTTGTTATAAATATTATTATTAATCATATAGGTTCTTGAACTACTATGCTTGAAATTGTAATTAATACTCCATTATTTATCCAGAATAAATCAAAATGAATTAGCACATGATCCAAATCGCAGCACCCAAACTGAGATGACTCTTCATCAGTGCAAACTTATTAAAATAGGGCAGCATCAATCAATAACGAAAATGTCATAACGATAAATGACATGTCTGCTTTGCCTGTTTTTTAAGTTTGCATTGTGAAACATGATTCAGTCATTGTCATGGACATGGGTGAACTAATTCAGAATTTGTGGCTAGACTTGAATTAGCTCGAGTATTAATTCTAAACTAAACCAAAATCATCTAGGCCAAGTTTACAGCTCCCTGCAGAATCATGAGAATGCAATGGAATCGTAAAAAATATTTCTAAAAACAAACTGACTTGGATTTAATATTCATTAATCATATGATCCATAAATAAGGATACGAGTTGCGGCCGCGGATGACGCCGTTGCTTTACTGCGGGACAAAACCGGCAGAAAACGATTGCAGATTGACTGTCGACTAACCACTTTATACAATGCCATGTTGGCATACACGTTACAATGTCAGTATTAAAACGAAGTTAACTTCCAGAGGAATCTTCTGTTTTCAGCAAATTCAAAGTATCTTTTAGTTCAGCTCAGTGTAAACAAGTTTTTTTTCTTTAAGCTTACTTACACAGAAAACCCGTGACATATCTCGTAACGAAGTTGAGATAATTGACCTTGAAATGACCCTCGACCTAAAAATTGGTTGCGTAAAAAGCATAGTCTTGTTTTCCAGTCGGTTTGGTCAAAAGTCCGATTTTAACATGATTGAAAAACCTAAGGGGTGGTGCAATTGTGTTGAGGCATTTTGGAAGTGCTCTATTTACGTTTTAAACATATTAATTGAGTAGGGCAGAGAACAATGATCCATATGCCTTTTGTTTGAAGCTAATCGGACATACGGTTTTCATAATACATACATTTTAAATGTCTTTGTATTGTATTGTTTTTATCACTACAGTTAATGAGCTAATATGACTTGAAAGTGCTCATTAATATGTAATTTTTGCCAATATTTTGCGAAAATCCAATGCATATAAATGTTCATAACATTTTTATTTAATAGAGTATTGGTTTCAAACTTGGTCAAAGTGTTCCTAATGACTTCCAGATAATTTATGCATAATTAATGAGCTAGCCGTCCTAATTTGCATAATTAATTAGCATTTATGCAAATTAGCTCATTAATTATGCAAATTAGGGGGCGGCTTCACTATATAATACATTAGAACATATTAGAAACACTTTGACCAAGTTTCAGGGCAAAAGTACGGTATGCAAAATAAAAGTACCGTGAACATTTATGCATTGATTTTTAGCAAAATATTGGCAATAATTACATATTAATGAGCCTTTACAGTCCTCTTAGCTCATTAACTATAGGGTCAGTCCATGTCGAAACAGATTGAGTGTACACGAACCCTCTTGGATTTTGCTCTCCTTTGGCTTAGGGTACCTTTCATGGATCCCTATTTGAGTTCACAATAAAAAAAATCAAGTTCCCTATCGTTTGCGAATGGCCGGCAATCATAGTTTGGCGACCTCGACCAAAATTGTGAATTTAAGGGGTCCAAATGACAAAGTGCTCTCTTTGATGGGCACTTTCTTCTTAATTGAATCAGTTGTGATCCTCTTTTTCAACGTGGTCACTCACTGGCTGTGTCTGAAATACCTAATGCCAAAAAAGATAGATTTCGGAATTTCGTTGGGATTTCAGAGGGGGTCAAAATCAGCACTTCATACTGTTCAATCAAATTATCTTGATTTTGAAGGACCTATGATAATGTCACAGTGCACTTACAGGTCCTAATTATGTTCAGAATGGATTAACCATATGCCAATGTCTATGAGCAATTCAAAAAAGAAATTTCTAGACCCTACAGAATTTTAGGCCACCCCTAAAGTGGTTCAGCCACAAATGGCACTTAAAGTCGGCAAATTTTGACCCCTAATAACTTTAGGTGTACACCAGATATGAATTTCTAGTCTTTTGCATCTGAAAGAATGTAGTTTAATGTTACTAGGAACATAAGATTTGTTTTGTATTTTTTGTGTTTTAGTATTAAGTTGACGCTTTCAAAAATAGTCATTTTTGCCTAACATACCATGCATACAGGATACGGTACAAAATGCCAATTTTAGTATGATATTTTTTTACATTTTTGATCACTTTATAGCCATTTGTATTATTTATCCTGATATTTCAAGTTGCTCTTGAGTCAAGTAATAAGAAAAAACTACTTTCTATTCCTCTGTATGGATTTTTATGGGTTTCAAAAATGCACTTCCTGGCAACGATGCACATGCAAAGTACAGGTTATGGGGGTCAAATTTTCAGAATGCTCCCAATTATGTCAAGTAATATATCAAATTACTCGTATGGTCATGAGGATTCCAAAATGTATAGTTTGTTATGTGTCAGACCTTTCAGGAGGGCGCTATGACGAAAAATGTTCATAGGTCAACGACCTTTTGAAAGTATCAAAACACAAAAATACAAAACATATCTTATGTTCCTAGTAACATTAGACTACATTCTTTCAGATGCAAAAGACTAGAAATTCATATCTGGTGTACACCTAAAGTTATTAGGTGTCAAAATTTGCCGATTTTAAGCGCCATTTGTGGCTGAACCACTTTAGGGGGGCCTAAAATTCTGTAGGGGTCTAGAAATGTCTCTTTTTTAATTGCTCATAGACATTGGCACATGGTTAATCCATTCTGAACATAATTAGGACCTATAAGTGCACTGTGGCATTATCATGGGTCCTTCAAAATCAAAGATAATTTGATTGAACAGTATGGAGTGCTGATTTTGACCCCCTCTGAAATCCCAACGAAATTCCGAAATCTATCTTTTTTGGCATTAGGTATTTCAGACACAGCCAGTGAGTGACCACATTCAAAAAGAGGATCACAACTGATTCAATTAAGAAGAAAGTGCCCCTCAAAGAGAGCACTTTGTCATTTGGACCCCTTAAATTCACAATTTTGGTCGAGGTCGCCAAATTTTGATTGCCCGCCATTCGCAAACGAAATGGAATTTGAATTTTTTCTTGTGACCTCACCTAGGGATCCATGAAAGGTACCCTGAGCCAAAGGAGAGCAAAATCCAAGAGGGTGGGTGTACACTCAATCTGTTTCGACATGGACTGACCCTATATTGATAAAAACAATAAGATACAAAGAAAATATAATTTGATGTATTATGGAAACCGTATGTCCGATTTGCTTCAAACAAAAGGCATATTGATTAGTATACTTTACCCTACTCATTTAATCTGTTTAAAACATGCTCAAAGCATTTCCTAATTTCTAGAAAATGCACCCAATAGGCCTACCAGCAGGGGCGTAGCCAGCTCTCTGGGGGGGGGGCAAAATATCGGGGGCACAAACGAAAAAAAAAAATTGCAGTTTTTAGAGAGAAAAAAAATTAATATTTTACACTATTTTCGCCCATGATCGGTATATGAAAAGGGCTATATTATTTGTGACAATGTGGCCCATTTATCGGATTTTTGTGGTAAAGGCGCTCCCTGCCCCTTTTCTTTTCCTTTGCCCTCCAGATTTTCTCTTTCAATTTTTTTTGTCAGAGGGGCACTTTTTTTCCAATTTTTTGTCAGGGGGCACCCTGTCCCCCTGGTTACGCTACTGGTGCAATACTAGTAGGCCTAATTATGTGTTTGTGTACCTCCGAGGTGCTGAATTCATAGGGGTGGGGGAAAAGATTTGTTGGCAGGCCAAAAGGGAGGGGGGCAAACAATTTTGGCAGGTCGAAAGGGGGGATCAAGCGATTTTTGGCAGGTCGAAATGTGTCCGACATCCAAAGAATTAATGCAGCGCAGGGCAGCTCGGTTAGTATCAAACAATTACCTGGGATGGGAACAGAGGGCATGGTCACTAACATCCTTCAAAATCTGGAGTGGCCTTCATTTGCTACTTGAGCAGCGAAGAAGACAACATAGATTAACAACAATGTATTGTACTTTCATGCTAACAATGTATTGTATTAAAAATGGTAAAATTGCAATACCCATTCCTGAATATGTTCAAACACAGAGTGCACTGCAGTTAATTGAGTTAAAACTCGTCAATACCATCCCCAAAGGTTTAGAGTTATAACACCTCACATAAACACCTACAAAATATAGTTTCTTCCCCCGGACAATCGTAGAATGGAACGCCATATTGCCAAATCAGCTGACTGCTTCAGTTATTATTTTTTCCTCAGTTTTGTATAGCCATGTTGTTTTCAACTGGCGCCTTTGATCACCTCAACTAGATATTACTTTCATGCAACTTTGTTGAGTACCGTATTTAGGGGTGTGCAATAATTATGAGCCCCAGCTTCGGGGGTAAAATTTCAAACGGCACGCCAAAATCGCTTGCCCCCCCTGGCCCGCCAAAAATCACTCCCCCCCCCCATGCACAATGTTAAATTTTTGGGATCCCAATTTGCAAACTTTAAATGGTCTATAGGCCTATACATGTTGTGAGCAGGAAAATTTGCATATGTAAGCGTTTCTGTACGGTTTTCCTAAGCCTTTTTATAGAGCGTTTTATTTAAAAGGCGCCCCAAGAATGTGTGCCAAAAATTTCTTGCCCCCCCAATTTTACCCTCCCCAAGGGCTCACAATTATTGCACAGCCCCTTATGTAGATGTAGAGGGGGGAAGCGATTTTTGGCACAGACACGCCCTAAATAGGTGTTTAAAGCCATTATTGAAATAATAAATTGCCAAATTTGTGAGAAAACTGAGGGTTTTTTCAGTGATAGGTGTGTTTACAATTTGCACAACACATGCTATTATATTGATGGACATGCAAGAAGCTGTTTCACAATGTATACTCTCTAAATTCCTAAGATTAAAAGTTCATCTATTAGAATGCGACTATATTAACTCGTCATTTATCCATATCTCTTATTATAGGCCTATGATGAAAACAAAAATTAAAGCCATCTTGCAGGATTCGTCAGTTTTTCCTCTGGTGAAAAAAAAATACACCATTTGAACGGAATAATCTTGTTTCTCCCACTTTTTATTTCAATCTACACTATAGCACGCACTAGGCCTATGACATTTTTGCCAACAGAGTAGTTTTTCCAAAACCCGGATTCACTCATAAACTGAATTTCTAAATTTTAAATCTACACTATAGCATGCACTAGTCCTATGACAATTTTGCCACCAGAGTATAGTTTTTCCAAAACCCGGTTTCAGTCATTAACAGTTCTAAATTTCAAATCTACACTACAGCATGCACTAGGCCTATATGACCAGTGATGACAATTTTGCCACTAGAGTAGTTTTTCCAAAACCCGGAATCACTCGTAAACTGAATTTCTAAATTTCAAATCTATACACTATACAGCATGCACTAGGCATTATTATTATGACAATTTTGCCACTAGAGTAGTTTTTCCAAAACCCAGATTCACTCATAAACTGAATTTCTAAATTTTTTAGACATTCAGTATGCATGTGTAAGCTTAACAATCAAATACACTCAACCATGCACTGGATTTATATTTTTATACGTAAGTATTCACTCCAAGAAACATGTCTGCGATTACATAAACCAAACCTGTTGTTTTACAGTAAAAAATTATATACAAAACAAAAACAAAAATCCCTGTAGCATAAAATAACATCAGAAATCCGTAAAAAAAACCTGATAGACATAAAAACATGCTTCTATAAACAATTTGAAAACAAAAAAACAAAAAACTGATTAATGAAAATAAAGCAGGCCCAATAATAATGAAAAAAGAAGAAGAAGACAAAAACTTTTTGGGTTGGTCGTGGAGGGCAATTTTGTTGTGCACTCCCTTTATCATGGCTGTGTATTTTTGTCAGTCGCTATCTGCCGATCGTCAAAATTCGTACATTTTTGTAGCGTAACGGGGGGGGGGGTCATTTGATAATATATAATAGTCCTAGGCCTAGTATTATATGTCTCAATAAAACTTTATTTGTGTCTCAATACACTGACAGATCAAAGACTCGCCTAGTCAATATAGTACTAACAAGTAAAATAGTTAGTCATTAGGCCTATAGACTATTCTATAATGAGTCAAATGACTGATGCAATGCAGAATGTTTTCTGTCCTTTTTATTGCCGATTTAAACTCATTCAAAAAGGTGTGATACCCAATCAGATCCTCGAAACTTTCAAAACTTATACCGGTATTCTTATAGACGAATCCAAGTAGCCAAGTCATGGTCAGGATTTGGTCGGACATCTTTGGGTAGCCGCCAGCACCAACCTGGTGCTTTGAGCGTCCAATTGTGCAAATAAAAGCCGCCTAACACCTAGAGAAGATGCAAGGACGAGGAGGGTTAATAGAATAATAGCTAATAATATATGGAGATAATTCCGCAGGTAGGCCTAATCCCGTCGCATCTATTCATACATATAGGCCTAGTCCTTTTGTTCCCAAGTACATCAATGCATAGGCTAGATACGTCCGCGTGTAGTTAATCCGATTATTATGTCACTTCAACAGCGAATAGACCATGCTGTGTGTTTTGTCGAAGGGAACTGTATTGTGTTATTCTTTTGTCTGCCTGTGTTTTCGCGGAAGGTGTAATAACGGGTGATGGAATGCAGTTTAAAATTTCCGCCAAGGCCGAAGGGGCTGGCATTTTCTTCGGAAGGGGGGGTCCCAAATATGTCGGTGACCGGAGTCAATTTTTTATGACCCCCCCTATCGCGGGCAAATTTTTTTACGACCCCCCTATCGCGGGTCGAAAAATTTTATGACCCCCCTTCCAACTACGCAGACTCAAGAAAAATTATTCATTGCTGGAACTAAGGCGCGGAGCGCGCCAAAACTTAAAAGTGAAGAAAGTGTGTGGAGCGTGTTAAAATTTGTATTGTAAGTGTAAAGAAGGCGCGCGGAGCGTGTAGATTGTATGCACATTTCGATTGCGAAGTTAAAAAATGCGCGCGCAGCGTGCGAAAATTTTGAGTCACCAGCCCTTAATAATTCTATAACCCCCCTATTTTGGGTGTTAAAAAATTATAACCCCCCTATTTTTGGTCTGAAAATTCTATGACCCCCCTGTATTTTTGTGACCCCCACTTCCGAAGAAAATGCCAGCCCCCGAATCATTTCACATTTTGAGTGCATTGCTACCCAACTAAAGGCTGCTAGTCAGGTGTAGGAATGCGTGTATTTGGATTCGTCTATAGGCCTAGACCCTACACATACCGTATTAATGAAACATTGTCACCAGTAAAGTAGGCCGATTCTTTGCTTAATTTTTAAACATATTTTACTGATATTTGCAAAAAAATAATCAATTTCTCCAAAACCAATAAATTTTCACCGTATTAGAAGAAAGCGCCACATGATTTTATACAATGTATTATAAATAATTAGTAGGCCTATACGTTGAACAACAGCTATTAACAACGTTTACTATTTATCACAATCAGTTAGTCTTCGTCCCTTTTAAAGGGATTTTTTATCCATTAATTCCCCGTTCGCCATGTGCATACAAACCACTGATCTCTAGATCAGATACAAATCTGACTAAAATTAAAAATTTATCTCCCGGACCGGACACTTGTTGCAAAAGATTCTCCAAAAAAGATTGCACTCATTTTTCTCTGATTGCACCGGGTCTGAAATAGCGTGACTATTTTCGGGTATTTTCTAAGCGTTGAAGCTGCAGCATTCATGCTTTGGTAACATTTAATAGGTAAGCCTACACTCCCCTACACTGTACACATGCTACATGCATGCATGCATGCATGACATAATTTATGTAGCCTATTTAATAACTAAGTAAAGCTTGGGCCTAATTCTTTCTTGTTTTTGTATACCATACCAATCGGAATGCAATTTTACATTAATTAGTTTATTTTGTTCGTGGAATCTTCAGCTTCGCTTCCGTTCAGGTTTGCATGATGTCTATCATGACTATAGCCTAGGCCCTAATAGGCCTATTTCAGGCCTAAGCCTGCTAGGCTGGCCGACTTAGTAGGGGAGAGTGGGGTAAGTTGAGCCACTTTTTACATTTACTTTCACTACGCTCAAATAAATAAAGCAGGACCCAAATGCAGTGTTACATATGAAACATATGTAGGGGAAGGTGGGGCATAACGGAACACTTAACTTTGAGGATGCTCTGTGACGTCACCATAAGTAATATGACTGTAAAAATTATATATTCAGTTGAAGTTTGTATTTACCTTTAATATACCATTAACCAATATAACTTGAATCTTACAATTTTTATAAAAATGAAGAAATATTTTCAACAAAAAAAAACCGTTTTGCCCCACTATCGGGGCAAAACGGAACCCCCCTATGGGGCAAAACGGCACCCTGGGTGCAAACTTATATTAGTTGTTCCATCGGTAGGCCTTAGTCCTAGTTATATGTAGGCCTATATTCAGTTACAATATTAAGTGGGCCTACCATCTCTGTGGAGTGAGTTAACTTCTTATAGGCCTAGTAGGCCTATAATATGTATGACCAATATTTGATTAGAAAGAAATATTCAGTAGGCCTACCATCTCTGTGGAGTAAGTGGTTAACTTTTAATCATTATTTCTATCTGTAGGTCTAGTTATATGTCTATGTTTCAGCGAAGTGTTTACCATGTTCGAGTAGGCCCCTAGATAACGCCTACATTTCCTTGAGTGAAGACAAGTTATGTCCAATTGGGGCAAAACGGAACCCATCTGTGGGACAAAACGCCCGGGCAAAACGGAACCCTGTTCCGTTATGCCCCACCTAGGGTTCCGTTTTGCCCCATACCCGATTTTTTAGAAATTGGTTGCATGCATAATACATCGTAGCATATAGGCCATGCACTTAATACAGCTCATAGCTAGTACCTTCGTGTTTACAATATACACAATTATTTGGGAATCCGATATTAATGAAGTAAAATTTCAGCGCATTAAACATCTACATATCTTACACCAGACGGGTAGTAATTTTTTGACTCGATCTTGCTCGAATGTCAGTGGATTGTTTCAGATAAAATTTTTGTTGTAAATCCTCGTAGCCATACTTGTGTTCCTCAATATAATTTGCATAGACGGCAGTATTGCCAAGGCCTATTTTTCCAGGTGGTTCCGTTTTGCCCCGGGGTCCGTTATGCCCCACCTTCCCCTATGTTTACTTGGTTATGATACCACAAAATTGTAATCAATATTTTGCACTTTCGCACAGTGAGACGCCAAAACTCATGTGCAAATTGGCTCAACTTACCCCAACGGTGGGGTAAGTTGAGCCAGTCGCGGGGGCATGTTGAGCCACCATAGAAATGCACAGTATATGCCATAGCTGTGCAATTCAATTTTGCCTTTTTTTAAATTGCTGTTTTCAGGTATTTATTTCGAAAAATAGTTTGATATAGAAGTAGTTTGATCTAAATATTGCATACAAGTAATTTCTGACAAGATTTTACTTTGAATAAAAAATTAGGGAAATTTCTGCAGGTTTTCCTATGCTCAACTTGCCCCATGGCCTGTGGCTCAACTTACCCCATGTGACCCTTTTTGACAACAACCAAGCCTCCCGCCTGACTAAAGCTTGTTACAGTTGTAAATAGTTTTCTACAATAGTGTTCATATATCACATCCTCAATACCCAGAATGCTATCATTTTAGCCTTTTTCTTTCTGGGTGAAACATGACAAAAATTGGTTTTTGCCAAAAGTTCAAAAAAAAGTGCGAAAAATGAACTTTCTAATGCAGATTTCTTACCCTATGTTCAAATGATTCCATATTACACTTGAGAAGCCTCTGTTATGTCATATACAAATAAGTGGAACTGCAAAGTAAGATAAGTTTTAAATTTTCTTTCTAGAGGGGGTGGCTCAACTTACCCCCTGGCTCAACTTACCCCACTCTCCCCTAGAGGCCTAATACGTATGAAATACACAAACGCTCACAGTGCACAAACATGACAAAGCTTAATCGTCCAAATTTTATGTTTACGAATCAATAATTGTAAATCGTAAATGTATTTATGTAATCTCAACTTAGCCTAGGCCTAGTCGTGGATATTTGTAAATTTGCATTTCCCAGCTAATACAAAAACGTTTTTAAAACGTTTTAAATAAGTTATATTTTGGGTTTTGGTTTAGGTTAAAACGTTTTAAAATAACATTAAAATGTCGGGTTATATAGGTCATAACATTATAAATATTTGCACCCAGTAACACAGAAATGTTCTTAAAATGTTTTTACAAAACGTTTTAATAACATTTAAATGTCGGGTTATATAAAGGTCGTGAAACTTTTTAAATATTTGTAAATATTTTGGGCAAACATTTTTTGCAAAATATTTTTTCAACCCCAAAATAACATTCTGTTTAGAATGATTTGTACCAAGTTTTCAAAAATGTTTTTGGAATGTTATTACCAACAAACATGACAAATGTTATTTAGAGGCTGATCGGTTTAATCACGGACGGACATTTTCGAAATTGATAGAAAAACAACTGCTGACATTTACTTCATTGTTTTATGTTTTATGATGAAGAGTATCATTAGCCCTATTGAAAAAAAAATTGGCAGGTATGATTTGCTACTAAAAATAGAACAAAAGAAATGTTTGCGTCACGGACGGACGAGATAGAAATAGGTTCCCCTACTTTTCAGTACTCTTTTGTCATTTCTATCTAAACTAATCAATACTTACCAATACTTTCCAGGACAATAGTAGCCAAGATACATGGCTTGATTACCTGACACACAGATATTGGAAACAAGCTTCATCTTTTGCAGGAGAATGTGACAAATTTTGTCACGGACGGACACTTTTGGGTGTCACAGACGGACATAAATGCTAACCAGAGTAGCAACTTTTAAAATTGTTATTTATTTACCCCTTAGTTGAAGCAGCTCCAGTAACTGCACATTGTCATAGAAAAATTATCTTGCAACTCCAAACTTTTTCTGAGTTATGACAACAAATATCTATTTTTGTCACGGACGGACAGCTCAGAAATTTTGTCACGGACGGACATTTTATCACAAATTTTAGTACAATGTCCTATATTCGACAGCTTATAAATAAAATATCAAAAGAACTCTAAACTTGGTTTTACTATATTTGTGTTAATCACGCGTGTTTAAATTTGTCCTCAAGAGTTGATCAACAAAGGACCCTTATTTCTTCAGATAGACCCCCCTAAACTTGCTCCATATGGCCGAAGTCTGTGTAAAGAACTTCACCATATCTAACAGCCCCGAACAATCAACAGTAAAAGTGAAATTTAGGCATCTTTTGGTTATATATATTCAAACAGTTATGTTAGTTACTTTGCAAAAATTGAGCATCAAGTGATTGGTTATCTTTAAAATAGACACCCCTGAATTTGCCCCAAAATGACTGTGTACCAATATTAAAGGTAATTCACAGTTCTCACGTGTCATTTTAAGTATTGAATCAAGCAACAATGAAAGTGAACTAAAGGCATTTGTTGCTTTATATATGTTTAACTAGTTAATGTTAATAGCTTTGCAAAGATTGAGCATCAAGAGATTGTACATCTTTAAAATAGACCCCCCCTGAAATTGTCTCAAAATGGCTGGGGACCAATATTCCTGACACCAAGTACCATTTTCAGTAGTGAATAAAGTAACAATGAAAGTGAACTGAAGGCATCTTTTGCTTTATATATGTTCAACCAATTAATGTTTGTTGCTTTGCAAAGATTGAGCATCAAGAGGTTGGTCATCTTTAAAATAGACCCCCCTGAAATTAAAATGTCCGTCCGTGACACTTATTTTGTCCGTCCATGACAAATTTTAAATTGAAGATTTATCTTAATTAATAAGTGCCTTTGTTAAATATCATTCCTGCATGGGAAAGGTCATGAATGAGATTGATACTTCAGCATGTTTTTATTTTTTTTTCTACCCTGTGTTAGCAAATAGTTAAAAAACTTTCAAACGTGTTTTTCGTCACGGACGGACATGCTGTTAGTAAATGATAGCGCCTGTATTATTTCCCACCAACTTTTTTTTTATAAAATATTTATATTATTTTATAAATACACGTTTAATCTAGCTATATCACAGCACCAAACTTGAAAATGTAACATTAACTTGAAAATGTTGCTATTTGAATCTGAATTGGCGATGTCCGTCCGTGACACATATTACTCACACCCCTTCAACAATAATGGGCTGTTCCAGAATACTGGATGCATTTTCAACTTTTTTTTTCATAGTTCCAGTTAGTAGAGATATTGACCAAAACTGTGAGGTATATTTCAATATCAATATTAGAAATTTAATTTTTCAGACCAATGCTAACTCGAAACCGATCAGCCTCTTTAATGTTATGAAAACGTTTTATACCTTAACCTTACCATTAATATACCCTTTATAACCCGACATTTAAACGTTTTCTGACAACCTTTTATAACCTTTTGCGAATGATGTCGAAAACGTTCTGTGTTTGCTGGGTTGCTAGTAGTACTATTATCAAACATTTTCAAAAGAAATTACAAATGTTTTACAGGCCACACTATGAGCTTTAATAAAATGGTTAGTTTTTTTTTTTCGGGAGCTGGTGATACAGGGTGTGAAAAATAACATGATGCAGTCATGTCTACAGTAGAATTAATCTCGACCTTTGCAGGACTTAAACCCCATTAAAAGCTATTAAACCAAGATAACACTCATTGAAACAGCTCAACTGATTAAATCGGATCTTCTCTGGTTGTGCACATGTGTCTGTTTTATATGTGCGATATCGCTATGAGGTGCTATAATACAGCTTCAGTTGGGTAACTGATTATAAAGGAAACGCAAGGAAACAATGGTATGTGGACCTTTGTTCACGAAATGAGACAATGGCCTGCTTTTTGTTAACCAGCATTCTTGAAAATGAGCAACATAATGATTGTTGACTTAACACGGTTTGGAAATAATTTCTTCATATTTTTGGTGTTATCTGTCGTTTACATATCCTTCCTAAAACACAAAAGTGCGACTATTTCCAAACACCTAAATTAGCTAAAAATTTAGGACAAAACTATATTTTCTAGAATTTCATAGAATAGTTTAAATGTAGCTTGTACCGTTTTTTTGTGGCATTCTTCAGAACGGAGCGGTCCGTTACCAATATAGCTCAATATTTTCGGTCAAATCTCCATTCAATTAACACGGGGAGTTGGCTAGCTATGAGCTAGCTATGCTTTGCCCTCACTCATATTCTACGAAAGTGCGACTATTTCTGAACATCTAACCTAGCTGTAATTTTAGGTCATGTTAGAGAAATATATTTGCTAGAAGTTTGGAGAATAGTTTAAATATTGGCCGGTTATTTTTCACACAGTGATGTTAACTAGGCAAATGCAATATACTTCTAACATACACTATTTGTAAAGGTCGCGCGTCAATGGTGAGAGCACTGTGTATTGTGTATAGGAAAACGGAGTACTGCAGTATGAATAAGTTCATGCACATGCTTTGCCGTTTGAAATTTGCCGGGGAGCTTTTAATCGCTCTCCTTGAGTGCTCCAGGAGAGCATTAGGCAATGTTCAGCTGTTAGGAGAGCATTTTTACCGTACTGGTATAATATGTGGTTATTATTGTTACACCAAAGGTAGGCAAGTAATAAAAAGCTCTCCTCAGCTTTATTTGAGGGGAGTGATGGGGAGTCGTTCTAGGCTAGCTCTCCTCAAACGGCAAAGCCTGCATGCACCGAATGTTTGTTACATTTTTGAAAATATTATCTTTAGTGTGTATCCAACATTTATATTTTAAACTACTAGAGTATCAAAAGTTCAGCTGGACTTGCCTATCTTACTAATAGTTTCAGTTCCCTTTCTTTTCCCGATATTCCTTTTCAGATACCATGAACAGACAATGGGATTTACAATTGGGAAAGAATGAAAGTGAAGATGGGGATGTACCACGGAGGAATTTACATCACCAGGGCTCAAAAGAGCAAAATGATGCTTATACATCTGTAAAGTGTATGCATGAAATAACACAAACTCGAGAGAAACCACATAAATGTAGGTACTGCAACAAATCATTCGGGACAATGTCACACAAGAAACAACATGAAATGATTCATACAGGAGAGAAACCTCATAAATGTAGCTACTGCAAGAAATCATTCAGTCGCCTGTATGACATGAAGAGACACGAAACGATTCACAGGGGAGAGAAACCTCATCTATGTAGCTATTGCAACAGGTCATTCAGGCAATTGGGAAGCAAGAATCGGCATGAACTTATTCATGCGCGTGAGAAACCTCATCATTGTAGTTACTGCATGAAATCCTTCAGTCAGTTGGGACACAAGAAGCGGCATGAAAATATTCATAAGGATGAGTACTGCAACAAATCATTCAGTCAATTGCATGGCACGAGGATACATGAAATGATTCACAAGGGTGAGAAACCTCATAAATGCAGTTATTGTAACAAATCATTCGGCCAATTGGGACACAAGGAACAACATGAAAAGATTCATACAGGAGAGAAACCTCATCAACATGATCAATGTGATAAACCTCATGTGATGCATCGAGTGAATCCTATAGGAGAGAAACCCCATAAATGTAGCTATTGCAACAAATCTTTCCGCCATCTGGGACACAGGAAAGTACATGAAATGATTCACACAGCAAAAACGCCTCATCAATGTAGCTTTTGCAATAAATCTTTCCGCCATCTGGGACACAGGAAAGTACATGAAATGATTCACACAGGAGAAACGCCTCATCAATGCAGCTTTTGTAACAAATCTTTCATCACCAAATGCTACAAGAAGTTACATGAAATGATACATACAGGAGAGAAACCTCATAAATGTAGCTATTGCAACAAATCTTTCCGCCAACTGGGACATAAGAAAGAACATGAAATGACTCACACAGGAGAAACGCCTCATCAATGTAGCTATTGCAACAAATCATTCATCACAAAACGCAAAAAGAGGTTACATGAAATGATACATACAGGTGAAAAACCTCATAAATGCAGCTACTGCAAAAAATCATTTCGTCAATTGGGAAACAAGAAACAGCATGAAATGACACATACAGGAGAGAAACCTCATAAAAGTAGCACTTGCCAGCAATCATTCCGCCATTTGGGAAGCAAGAAACAACATGAAAAGATTCATACAGGAGAGAAACCTCATAAATGTAGCTATTGCAACAAATCGTTCAGCTATTTGGGAAACAAGAAACGACATGAACAAAATCATACCGGCGAAAAAACCCATCAATGTGATAAAACTTTCATCACGAAACGTAAAAAGAATTTACATGAACATGATGAAGCGATTCATACAGGAGAGAAACCTCATAAATGCAGGTTCTGCAAGAAATCATTTCGTCTAGTGGGAAACAAGAACCAGCACGAAGGAATTCATACGGGAGAGAAACCTCATAAATGTTGCTACTGCAAGAAATCATTCCGCCAAAAGGGACACAGAAAAGAACATGAAATGATACATACGGGTGAGAAACCCCATAAATGTAGCTATTGCTACAAGTCATTCAGGCGATCGCAAGACGTGAAGACACATGAAATGATTCACAAGTGTGAGAAACCTTACAAATGTATCTATTGCATGAAATCATTCAGCCAATTGGGAAACAAGAAACAACATGAACTGATTCATAAAGGAGAGAAACCTCATCAATGTAGCTACTGCAACAAATCTTACATCACAAGACATAAACTGAAGTTACACGAAGTGATACATACAGTAGCAAAACCTCATCAATGTAGCTACTGCAACAAATCATTCATCACAGAACATGAACAGAAGATACATGAAACTATTCACAGAAGAGTGAAACCTAATCAATGTAGCTATTGTAAGAAATCGTTCAGTCACTTGGGAAACAAGAAAAAACATGAAAATATTCATACGGGAGAGAAACCTTATCGATGTAGCTATTGCAATAAAGCTTTCAGCCAATTGAGTAACAGGACAAGGCATGAAAAGATTCATTCAGGAGAGAATAGGAACCTAGAAAAAACATGAAATGAATCATAAGGGAGCGAAAGTTATCGTAGCTACGGCCCATATGACACTTTACCCTCACCACTTGATGCATTGAGTGTTTAAAATCTCGAGTAGTCTGAGTATTATATACGGCCCTTAAATATGTTCAAAGCATGGTTTTACTGTCTAAGGAATTCATCCTGTACATGCTGTAAATATTGCTTTAAAATGTTAAACTCTGATGTAGGGTGGTGTTAAGCAGTGTTTAAAATCTCGAGCAGTCTGAGTATTATAAACGGCCCTTAAATATGTTCAAAGCATGGTTTTACTGTCTAAGGCATTCACCCTGTACATGCTGTAAAATGTAAATATTGCTTTAAAATGTTAAACTCTGATGTAGGGTGGTGTTAAGCAGTGTTTAAAATCTCGAGCAGTCTGAGTATTATAAACGGCCCTTAAATATGTTCAAAGCATGGTTTTACTGTCTAAGGAATTCATCCTGCACATGCTAAAAATATTGCTTTTAAATGTTAAACTCTGATGTAGGGTGGTGTTAAGCAGTGTTTAAAATCTCGAGCAGTCTGAGTATTATAAACGGCCCTTAAATATGTTCAGGGCATGGTTTTACGGTCTAAGGAATTCACCCTGTACATGCTGTAAATATTGCTTTAAAATGTTAAACTCTGATGTAGGGTGGTGTTAAGCAGTGTTTAAAATCTCGAGCAGTCTGAGTATTATAAACGGCCCTTAAATAATTATGTTCAAAGTATTGTTTTGACTGTCTAAGGCATTCACCATGTACATGCTGTAAAATGTAAATATTGCTTTAAAATGTTAAACTCTGATGTAGGGTGGTGTTAAGCAGTGTTTAAAATCTCGAGCAGTCTTGAGTATTATAAACGGCCCTTAAATATGTTCAAGGCATGGTTTACTGACTAAGGCATTCACCCTGTACATGCTGTAAATATTGCTTTAAAATGTTAAACTCTGATGTAGGGTGCCCGGGGTAGGGTGGTGACCGTGGTGTTAAGCCGTGTTTAAAATCTCGAGCAGTCTGAGTATTATAAACGGTCCTGTTCAAGTCATGGTTTTACTGTCTAAGGCATTCACCATGTACATGCTGTAAAATGTAAATATTGCTTTTAAATGTTAAACTCTGATGTATGGTGGTGTTAAGCAGTGTTTAAAATCTGGAGCAGTCGGAGTATTATAAACTGCACTTAAATATGTTCAAGGCATGGTTTTACGGTCTAAGGAATTCACCCTGTACATGCTGTAAATATTGCTTTAAAATGTTAAACTCGGCTGTTGGGTGGTGTTTTATTCAGTGTTTAAAATCTCGAGCAGTATGGTTTTACTGTCTAAGGCATTCACCATGTACATGCTGTAAAATGTAAATATTGCTTTAAAAAAAATGGTAAACTCTGATGTAGGGTGGTGTTAAGCAGTGTTTAAAATCTGGAGCAGTCGGAGTATTATAAACTGCACTTAAATATGTTCAAGGCATGGTTTTACGGTCTAAGGAATTCACCCTGTACATGCTGTAAATATTGCTTTAAAATGTTAAACTCAGCTGTTGGGTGGTGTTTTATTCAGTGTTTAAAATCTCGAGCAGTCTGAGTATTATAAACGGTCCTGTTCAAGTCATGGTTTTACTGTCTAAGGCATTCACCATGTACATGCTGTAAAATGTAAATATTGTTTTAAAAAAATGTTAAACTCTGATGTAGGGTGGTGTTAAGCAGTGTTTAAAATCTCGAGCAGTCTGACTATTATAAACGGCC
Organism: Amphiura filiformis; assembly: GCF_039555335.1. NCBI lineage: Eukaryota > Metazoa > Echinodermata > Ophiuroidea > Amphilepidida > Amphiuridae > Amphiura > Amphiura filiformis. The sequence goes on from NC_092629.1 coordinate 34,752,838, forward strand.
TTTTGAATATGTTCAGGGCATGGTTTTACTGTAAATATTGCTTTAAAATGTTAAACTCCGATGTAGTGTATAGTGTTAAGAATTGTTTAAAATCTCGAGCAGTGTGAGTATTATAAACGGCCTTTAAATATGTTCAAGGCATGGTTTTACTGTTTTAGGAATTCACCCTCTAGATGCTGTAAATATTTCTTTAAAATGTTAAACTCTGATGTAGTGTATAGTGTTAAGCAGTATTTAAAATCTCGAGCAGTCTGAGTATTATAAACGGTCCTTAAATATGTTCAAGGCATGGTTTTACTGTCTTGGCATTCACCCTGTACAAGCTGTAAATATTGCTTTAAAATGTTAAACTCTTGGTGTAGGGTGGTGTTAATTATAAGCAGTGTTTAAAACAGTGTTCTTAGTCGGTTAATTAACCTCAATCTTACCGGTTAATTAACCGGTTAATTAACCGCATCATATTTAACCGGTGGTAAAATAGGTTAATTATGAATTTTGAATAATTCTGATGCTTTTTTAAGTTTTAACATTTTAATATCACTTCATTCACTGGAAATATTAAAATAGTATTCTTCTTCTTGTTCTCTAGTCCTAGAGTGTCATACAGCACATCGAGGCATGAGCACTTGTACAAATCCATGGGGGTGGTTCTTTGACAAATTTGGTACAGGGATGTGCCATGCAGACTTTTGGATGCTGACTTTCTCTATACCTACTATTTCCTGCTATCAGTGTACCAATATTTCACAAAAAGCACCCAAATGTGCTCTAATTGGGGGCTTTTAGGAGCATTGGTCTCCACTGAAAACCCACCCATAGATAAACATCGGGAAAGTGTGCGATTTTTTGAGAGCAAAATATGTGCGCCAGTTTTCTAAAATGTGTAACTTGCGCTTTTTTTTTCCAAAATGCATGAATTCTCTCCCAAAAAGTTTGGATTTGCAATATTAACATTTTTTTTTTAAATTTTACTTTTTTTCTTCTTTTCCCCATTAGGTCAACACTCAACAGATAACGCAATTCAATGTTATAGCAAGGCAAATGTTGTAAATCTGTTGAAAACTACCTATCCAAGCACATTTGACCAAAATGTAGGTTTTAAAAGTCAAAACTTCAAGTGTTCCTTACATTATTTTTCTAAATCTTGTGCAAAAAGTTACTATTTTTGCCTGTTTTGTCATACGTTTCAATGAAATACGACATTGCTAAAGAGCACTTACAAATTGATATGACCCAAAATGCGCAAATTTTCGGCGCTTGTTGCACCTACCCATAGATATACCAAAATTGCTGAAAAGGTATCCCAAAACCGTGGCACATCCCGTACACATTCAACCAGGCAGAACGCCACCCCCACCACATGTTGTACAAGTACCCAAACAGATTATACCATTTTTGCCCAGGATTGTTTCAACCAATAAATAAAAAGTTGATAAAATTAAAAATGTATGCGACTACAGTGTCATTGTGCGCCTGTGTCAATGAATGAATTTTTTGGTGAACTGACATTATAAGTTTATATGAAAATAATTTTTTTATTTTAAAATTTTAAAATGGAATGTTTTAAAGCTAAAGGTGGACAAGCACACTTCATCTGCTCATGTTAAATGCTTGCACAATGTTCTTCAGTATGATGGCATATTGAATTCCGAGCTCGGATTTATATATTTTCCAACCATAATTAACCAATCTTACCGGTTAATTAACGTTAATTAACCGGTTAATTAACCGCCATTTATAATTAACCGGTTAATTAAGAACACTGGTTTAAAATCTCGGGCAGTCTGAGTATTATAAACGGTTAAACGGCCTTTTATATTCAAGGCATCACTGAAAACAAAAACTCGTATTATGTAAGCTGAACTAAGCTTTTGTTTAGTAGGACCACTAGTTTCCCCTGGTAAACTAGTTTTTAATGTCGGACTAAACGTCCATCTAGTATGCTTGGCTAGTACAGCATGCAGTGAGGGAAATTGTTAGTACGGACATGCCGAACTTTACCAAATTATGGTACTTTACTAATAAGTGAAAATTAGTTGCACCGCAAAAGTTGGTCCAACTAACTTTTCTGGCTTTACGAATTGGTAGAACGAATCATGGTTGTGGACCGTACCAAGGGTTGTACTAAAGTTGAATTTACCGCCCTTTTGATCACATGACATGACTCTTATGACAAATTAAGCTAGTAGAGCTAGTCTCTACTAGCTTATAGACGACATTTCACACATGCAGCTGTAGACATAGCACATCTAGCGTCTTGAGATGGACATTTTAGCCCCGATTCTAGCCCGTTAGAAATGGTCGAAGAAATGGAAAGGTATGTTTTATTGACATTTTTCCCAAGCTTGTTTTTGAATAACTTACAAACCGTTAGAATTTGAAATGAGATTGTAAAACACAATTGTCATGATCATGGACCGTGGGTTTGTGCATGCATGGTTGAGGCTGCCATGGCTGCCGAATTCGTGGAAACCTTCATCATGCCGTGTGTAGTAGAAAACAGGGCTCAAAAAACGGGGCCAAATCTGTTTTTCAAATTCTAACCATGCTAAAACGGTTTGTAAGTTATTAAAAATACAAGGTTGGGAAAAAAGGTCAATAAAACGTAAGTTTCCATATCTTCGACCACTTCTACCGGGCTAGAATTGGGCTAGTTCCACAGACTAGTTCAGTCAGCTGAACTAGTCGAACATTAGTACAGAATGCCCTATAAAAAAAAAAATAGTCGTACTTGACATCGTTTTTGATAGTAGAGCCCATTAGTAGAACACCCCAATATATTAGTAGAGTCCCTAGTAAGCTCTAGTAGGTCTAGTTGAACTAATTTATTATATTAGTAGGTCAAGGTTGAACTAGTATTTTGATAGTTAAGTCCCTAGTGTATCCTGACCTACTAACATATAGTTTATTCCAGTCCAGCCGTATTAGTTACAGGTTAGTCGTATACTTGACATTGTTTTAACTAACTTTTCCTTAGTTAGTCACCCCAAGTTTCGTTTTCAGTGATGGTTTTACTGTCTAAGTGGCTGTGCAAGGTTTTGATGCTGTACATGCTGTATTACTTTCAAAAAAGTTAAAATTTGATGTGTTAATTATCATGTGATTTTTCATATTTTGTTAAACTTTACCCAAAATGCTGAAATAATATTAGTAATAAAAAAGTTTAAAAAAAATAAAACATTTCATACGGTATTATAAGATCGTAGATTATGGCTTTAAATCACATTAAAATCTTTAACCTACAGGCCATGTTTATATTATGCGATTTTTTTCCTATATTCCTAATATTGGTGAAAATACCGTAGAATTGTTTAAGTAGGATTAATGAGTTTCAAATATAAAACGCTTTAAATCATTTGAGTGAAAATACCGTAGAATTGTTTAAATATTATCAAAGGTCACAACTCAACAGTTGAGAAAAAAATACTCAATATTGAGCTCATACAGGTCACAACTCAACATTGAGCTCATGTTGAGTAATTTTTTACTCATTTGTTGAGTTGTGACTTATATGAGCTCAATGTTGAGTAATTTTTTACTCAAATGTTTTACTCAACTGTTGAGTTGTGACCTTTTTATTCCATATTTTTTGCAGTGTACGGATATCTGCGACGCATGCTAGAGAAGATGAATATGGGGGTGATCTGGTCCCCTGGCACTATAGTTGAAGTACAGAGTCTGGAATTATACGTCACTCTGATTAGGGGATGCGGCCTGTTGAGAACCGCTGTGTCTCAAGTCAACATATGCTTTGAATGAGTTGCCAGGATGAGGATGTTTTTAGATTTGAAGTATTCATCGACAATATACCCCTTCCCGAAAACCACCCCACACCAGATTTTAAACGTCTCTTTGCCGATAACCGCTGTGTCTCAAGTCGGCATGATCTGAGTGAGTAAGATGAGGATATTATAGATATATGAAGTACTCACCGACAATAATTATACCCCTATCTGAAAACCGCCCACCCCAGATTTTGAACTTCTCTTTGCCGAGAACCGCTGTGTTTAAAGTTATGGAAGTTGGATGAATGAGTTGCAATTTAATTTTCGTTAAATTTATCCTAAATTGATCATAATACAAATTTTAATTTAAAATTCTTCAGTCCCAAATTATTTTAGATCGCATGTATCCTTGTTCCAGAAACGACTAACATTAACAAAAGGTACATATTTTTCCACCATACTTTCCGTGTTTCAAATAATGGGAGGAATAAAGGCAATTATTATTGTAACCCGATTTGGTATAATTTAAACAGATAAGCTAAACATGATGTGTGATAAGATTACTGATTATGATTATGGTTTATGCAATTGAATAAGATAATCTGGAATCGGTCTGTATATCTTGGTCTATTCATTATGATTTATAATTATATAAACTTGTTTTGAAGGACGAACGTTCACAATTTGCTAAACAGCAGTACCCACTGACATTAATGATAATTATGAAAATGTAATAAATTGGCCTTTACTTTCACAAACCAGAGAGATAAGCCTTGATAAAATGTTGCGCAAATCGTCTTCATACAATCGTCTATACTGTTGCATAGTTGTGTTCTCTTTAAAGCAAGTAGAAATAAACATCTCAAAAAAACAAACTAACCCCCTTAAATAATGGCCATTATTCAAAAAGGGCTATTGTATTAAAAATCTGTAAAATGCGTTGGAAGCAGAATTTATTTCTGCGCATTTTGACACCTCGTTTGATAGGATATAAGCCTAGAAAACAATAAAACATCAGTCAATTTAATGTAGTGAGGTCCAGATTTGAAAGTTGCGAAAAGAGAGACTGTATCCAAAGCGCAAATATGCTGTGAGGGAATAACTTTATATACAAATTTTTACAATACAAAAACACTCAGATATCATTACACAGATTTCCTTCCATTACACTGAATACAAAATCAATAGAATTTACTGCAACTTTCAAACCTTGGGCTACATTGATTTAAATATACGCTGTGACGTCAATATTTAGTCAATTGCTACAAATGAGGTGTCAAAATGTGCAGCAATAAATTCTGCTTCGAAGGCATTTTACAGATTTGTAATACAATCACCCGTTTTTGTACAATGGTCATTATTTAAGGGGGTTAGTTGAGATGTTTAGCTTGTCAACATTCAACATGGGAACACGTTATGAAGTAGGGCGATCTATAATTACTATAGGTCCTATATATATTAATTAGTGAAACAAAATAGCTCAGCGGCCAACAAAAAGTAATTGTCTTATTATTACTATATTAGGTCATATATACGACAAACAAGATTTTCTCTCTGAATTGGCCGTATTTTTACCTGTAGGCCCTACATGGTGTAAGAAAATCAATCGCATTATCGTGTTCACTCTAGTGTAAATTTGGGCCCTATTTGACCACAGATATTGGAACACATCTGTGATTTGACTTATTGGAACGTTCTTAAGGACCCCCCGCGACTGTCAAGGTAAAATGAATTTATTAACTTTTTTTTTTCAAAAGTTTTTATAAGTGTTCACAAATTATATTTTGAGCTCATTTGGAATCTACACGTCAAGGCAATCACATCTCCCGGTTTGCTTGTAAGGCCACTCACAGATCTTTGGAGAAAAAGCATCTGTGATCACATCCAAGCATCACTTCTACTTCAAACCAGTCCTTGTGTGTGTAATTTCAACATTTTTGAAAAATGTTGTCAAAGGTTTCATTTGTGAAGTGTTTGACGTTATCAGCGGCATGTCTTCTGCTCTATGTATCATTGGTGTCTTCAGAAGGCAGTCCAGATGCTTCTGAGACAAGCGTTTTGATCTTAGGGGCTGGTGCAGCTGGTCTGCAAGCAGCAAGGAGCTTGCTGGAAAAGAACTTCACTGACTTCATCATTCTGGAAGGATCCAACAGAACAGGTTTTTTTTTTTTTTCAATTAAATTATTTTTAACAGTTGATTTTTAAAAGGGACATTTTGTGATCCACAGTTTCATCCCTAACTTTTCTCTAAAACAGTTAAGATTTTTATACCACCGGAATGCTCTGGCTACATATGTGCAAACTAATTTCTTAAAGATTCATTCACTTGGCAAAAATATCACATTTGTATTTATGTTCTGGTTAACAAAACAAAACAAAATTACAGCACAGTGGCCTATGGAACAGTCTATACGGCTGGAGATGATTGATTCTTATACATGGCGGTATATAAATAATTTATTTATATATCTCCATGATTCTTATTCATAACTAAACACGACTTGAGGAGTTCTAGATGAAGAGGTAATAGTTAACCGATGATGTCTTTCGTTCTAGTTCACAATAATCCTTGATGATACATAAATATAGGCCTATGAGATTTCTTCTTGATAAATGTGTTGGTATTAGGAGGGTCAAAACCGATAAATCGGCAGTACTTGGAATTAAAAAATCGGCAAAAATAAAGTATCTATAAACTACTCCTATTTAATTCATAAATCAAAGGCAGTCCTTCTAAGTTTCATTCTATAAAATATGACGATCAAATCTTGTGAACTTTTATTTTTAAAGGTGAAATCAAAAAGGATATTCTAACAAAACTATAATATATAGACCCACACGATGTGCCTTACAGATGTGGGAAATATCTTTCTTTAGCGATTACTAGTATAGGCAATTAAAAATTGAAATAATTTTAAATTGATTCAGACCTATACCTGGGACCTGAAAGAAACATTTTGGCGTTTATATAATCTTAATTGGACGTCCCATTCCAGAGATACGGCCTTTTGAGTGTCACGGTTTTATATAGGGCTGCTAGAACATTTAAAAAAATGTAATTCCAAAAAGTAATAATAACAGAAAGTGCAAATCATTTAACATGATTAAGGTACTTTTTCTTAATGTATTTTAACTAGCGTTATCTGGAACATTATATTTGCTTATAACAACATGAAATAAGTTGACTAAATAGTTGACTAAATTATAATTCTATTCAACTGGACTTACTATTTATGATGGCTACGGTATCTACCTGGATGATTGATAATATTCATAAAAACATGAAATAAGATCATCCTGAAAATTGTTGACATACAACAAAAAATATAAGACCTCAAAACCCACGGTTTGTTTGGTGGAGCTCTGAGCATGATCCTAGATAGATGGCTGCCATGGAAAATATCTCCAGAGGAGCTGAACAATTATAACTGCATTATTTTAAATGAACAGTGAAATCTTACACTAAAACTAAAAGACACAATATTTCATGCCTAATTTTAACACCAGGATTTAAAAATAATTATAATGTATATCCAACTTCCAAGGACTATATGTTTTTAACTGACATTTACTGAAGAAAATAATATTGCTTTATATTTGACTAACAATAGAAGCTGGTGACTAGGGGTCTGAGTGCCTTCACAATTGGGGAATAGAGTGATATTATCAGATTACCATTTTAGATCAAAATGATACTTGAGCAATAATAGAATAGGGAGGATGAAGATGCCAACAATCGATGGACAAAGAGTAAATGGGCTGATATGATAGGTCTAATCAGGTTTAGGGTAAATGATTATCTCCCAGGTCTCTCTTTCTAGATCTTTCCATATCATGATATTACTAGTTATATTTTGGAAAAATCGCGTTGCGGCAAGTTTGCGTAAAAGTTTGCAACCAGCTTTGGGTATCATGCTGAACTCGGAATCTGTTGCGTTGCCTGACAAACAATATTTTGAGACCTTGACCCTCAAAAAGACCCCTAAATGACCCCATAGGACCGTGTAGGGGGCCAAAATTAATTTTATTCCACACACATGTCAAATTATGCATCTGGCCCCACGGATCCCAGAAATGTAATGTTTGTGCGTGTACGGCCTATATTTGTTAAGAAGTTATGGGGCACACATGATCACAGGTCGGTTTGATTGTTATGTATGGGTCAAAAGTCAATATTGCTCCAATTTTCGTAAAAGTTGAGACAAATTGTTCACCAAGCTTAGAGGTTTCAGAAAAAGAATAGTTTACACTATCTGCGATGTCTAGTTAGCATGTTAAACAACAAAGAGTCAAAAGATATATAGGATTCCATACATGATTCAATGGTATTTGTATTTATTTATCATCTATCTTCTGAACTTGACATCGCAGATAGTAAAAACTATTCTTTTCCTGAATCCTTTGAACGCAAGGAACAGTTTGCATCCATATTTACTCAAATCGGGGCATATAGCATGGGAACTATATATCCTACACACAATAATATTACATTTTTGTGATCCTTTAGACCCAGACGAATAATTTGACATGTTTTACAGTGACTTTGGAGCATGTTTAATTTACGATCATGTAGGACCGGGGTTTGGTGGTCTTTTTAAAGGTCACGGGGTTCCCATAATTATAGTATTGCAGACAAATTTTTTGAATCCAGCATTCCCGAAATAACCAAAATAATTGTATACGCGAACTTGTTGCTAGATCCTTAAGAATACGATACATAATTTACCGACAAGTGACTCATTTCGGAATGCGATCATGAATTTTGAAGAAAAAAACAAGTTTCCACAGGCTTCGTTGGGATTCGAACCAGCGATTCGGAACTTCCTTTGATTAAACGCGTCTAGCGCTTTACCGCTCGGCCACGGTGGCAGTTGAGTGGAGGAGTGTAATGATGAATTAGTCTCATAATGCCATCTTGAGCCTTTTGTTTACTAAAAAAAGACGCGTTTTGTAAAGATAGATTAGCCGTTTTATGCATAAAGAGCACGGACGTTTGGGAAAGGTTTCAAACAAATAATAAAGACACTGATGTGATGATGAAATTGCGTAAGTCGGGAAATATCTGCGTCGCAATGTTTTGTTTTGGTTTTAGGAATTTGACCTTAAAATTTACGACTTCATGACATTATCATTCGAAATCAACAAAAGATATTTCAACAGTATATGGCCTCATTCTTTCTTTCTGAATGTTTTGTACATGTATGTGAAACTAGCTTCAACAATGGTTCGCTGCATAATGGTAAAAACAGCCTTGACCTAAAAAAGGGCGAGAGGTACCATATTTACCGATTCAGGCTAAATTCAAAATTGATATAAAACGTTTGTTTTTTGATCGATTACAAAAATTAATTTTTGTCATATAAAGAAATTGTGTCTGGTGTGAATTACACTACAGTTTTTATTCTTAGGGCTCTTTAACTTCTTCAAATAATTTTTTAAATGATAGAGTGAATCCCCTGGCCCTCTATAATTACGCACAAAAGATCGAGTCCCCTGAAATAAGCACTAGAGCGGTTCTCGGGTTTCGCGGTTTTCGGCATACGCGGTTGGTGTGTAAGGTTGTTGGGTGGTGGTATGGTAGTAGGTGAAAAACCTCGCGTGGTTGTGTTTATGTGTGAGTTTCTTTTCATAACCCTGTATGTTCGCAGCCAGGGTGGTGATTGGGGAATGTGGGGTGATGAAGAAGGAAATAATAAATATGGAAATATAAAGAGGAAGGGAACACATGCATTACATTAATTATATTTTTTATATATATTATAAATTGGTAAATGAATAAAATGATGATCACATTGTTTATAAGGTAATTCATTGTCAAAGTTTTAAGGGATTTAAGGCAAGTAAATAAATAAAACTATAATGAAAATTGAGATGAATTATACTAGCTCTATTGTTTGAAGCTATAACGGTTACACATGGTACATTTGTTTAAGACTCGTGTAGAAATACAAAACAAACAAAAGGTTTACCCACATTATGTGTCTAAAATATTTGATATTATATAAAGATTGATAAACAAGTATGATTGACAGTGTGTGTTAGGGACTAAGTCCCCGATCAAAGTCCTGTTAAAAATGCAAAGTACATAGTCGATTTAAAACTCGGGCTTTCGCGATTAATAAACTGGTAGATTCTAAAATCAGAATTGTTCAGTATTGAAGTGCCATTATAATATGTTGCATTCAATAATAATTATAAGCCTCCGTATACTTTACTGTTACTACAGGGTGTATCAAAATGATTGGTACCGACGACTTCTCATTTTTGCAGATTTTTAGAACTATTTTTGTACCAGTGTGGAGTTAATTGTTTAAATATTTGAAATTATAGTAGTTTAATCTTTACTAAGAATTTTAGATCATAAAGATAACACATTTCGTTCAGAAGTTACATTATTCTAAAGGAAAGTAGGTGTTTTTACGCTTTTCATCGTAACGCTGGATCCGCAGCGTACCATTTTCAAAGCTCTATTTTACTACAAATATATTACCTTGTGAGAATGATATGTTGAAAATCTCGGAAATGTTTTATTTTTCCTTGCCTATTTCTTCATTCATGATGTATATTTAAATGTTCTAATCAATATTTATTGGTTGAAAGTAATGTCAAAGCCGTAATATCTTATTGACTTGAATCATTTAGGTGGGGTGAAAGAGGTTTGTGTATTTACACCTTCTAGGGCGGTAATTTAAATTGTAGTATAAGATGCATTGAGATTACTAAGTAGATGGTGTGGTAGAATGGTTATGGACTGTAGACAGTGTCTGTTAGGTAAGACCTGGTAAGCGTTAATTGGAACGGCTCTACAGTATTCAACACTTCAGTATGGTTTCACGAAGCTATGGCGAAGTGCAGTAAAGATTTAGAAGACTTGCTCTAAGAGCAAGGATGATCCCAGGCAAACATGCTATAACTAACAATGTTTCAAAATAATTTGGTATGGGCAATTACAGAATGGACCCATCCCAGGTGTTTTAACTTAAAAATTCATTCAAGATAGGACTTCACCTCACACTGTCAGAGTCGTATAAGGCAGATACTTCAGGAACTATCTTTCAAAAGTATGTGTAAAGCAGTTTTATGTTAAAACCGATAAATCAGTCGGCAGTACTTGGAATTAAAAAATCGGCAAAAATAAAGTATCTCTATAAACTACTCCTTTTTATTCATATATCAAAGACAGTCCTTCTAAGTTTCATTCTATAAAATATGACGATCAAATCTTGTGAACTTTTATTTTTGCTGAACCATGAAATGGTATCAGCCTATATTAGTGTATGTTACTAGGTTCCTAGGTTCCTAGGTCCCTAGGTTACTAACTAACCATTTGGTCTGAAATAGACATATCTCTAAATGCCAGGAAGGTATGACCCCATGAGTGGTGTCATATGAAAGAGGAAAACATAAAGAATATAATAAAAATATTTCCAAACGTCAGAGGTCATCCAGGGGTCACAGGGGTTAAAAAAGGTCATTTTAACAGAAAATGCTCCGATTGAGCTTAAATTTGAATGCAATGATCCTTATGACATTCTAAACATGTTTCAAACATTTTAAAGTTTATTTAAGGTCATTAAGGGGTCATAAAGGGGTCAAAGGTCAAGTTTTTCAAAATGTTCCAATTGAGCTGAAATTTAAATGCAATGATCCTTATGACATTCTAAACATTTTAAAAATATTTTAAAATTCATTTAAGGTCATTAAGGGGCCATAAAGGGGTCAAAGGTCAAGTTTTTCAAAATGCTCCAATTGAGCTGAAATTAAATGCAATAATCCTTATGACATTCTAAACATTTTAAAAATATTTTAAAATTCATTTAAGGTCATTAAGGGGCCATAAAGGGGTCAAAGGTCAAGTTTTTCAAAATGCTCCAATTGAGCTGAAATTAAATGCAATAATCCTTATGACATTCTAAACATTTTAAAATATTTTAAAATTCATTTAAGGTCATTAAGGGGCCATAAAGGGGTCAAAGGTCAAGTTTTTCAAAATGCTCCAATTGAGCTGAAATTAAATGCAATAATCCTTATGACATTCTAAACATTTTAAAAATATTTTACAATTTATTTAAGGTCATTAAAGGGACATTAGGGGTCCAAGGTTACGTTTTTCAAAATGCTCCAATTGAGCTGAAATTTAAATGCAATGATCCTTATGACATTCTAAACATTTAAAATATATTTTAAAATTCATTTAAGGTCATTAAAGGGCAATAAAAGGGTCAAAGGTCAAGTTTTCAAAATGCTTCAATTGAGCTGAAATTTAAATGCAATGATCCTTATGACATTCTTAACATGTTTTAAATATTTTAAATTAAGGTCATTAAGGGGGTCATACAAGGTCAAAAGTCAAGTTTTCAAAATGCCAGCTTTCCACGATCAAGGTATATTAAAACGGCAATTAATGAAACAGTCTTATTAAAATTAATACTATCCAGTACAGTATTGCTGCTTGATCAGATCGTCACAGTAATCCGCCTAACTTACCTCATGCACTTTCGTAGCATTTGGAAATTATGTCCATTACAGACTCCGGGTGACACTGGTAGGCCCTATAGGCCTACCACAATATACTGCCGAAGCTACATGGTTCAGCTATGGTGCGGTTATCGCTCTAGTTAAAGGTGAAATCAAAAGGATATTCTAACAAAACTATATAGACCCACACGATGTGCCTTACAGCTGTGGGAAATATCTTTCTTTAGCGAACTATATTACTAGTAGGCAATTAAAAATTGAAATAATTTTAAATTGATTCAGACCTAACTCGGACTTGATGAAAGAAACATTTTGGCGTTTATATAATCTTAATCAGACGTTCCATTCCAGAGATATGGCCGTTTGAGTGTCACGGTTTTATATAGGGCTGCTGGAACATTCTAAAAAGTAATAATAACAGAAAGTGCAAATCAATTAACATGATTAAAGTACTTTTTCTTAATGTATGTATTAACTAGCGTTATATCTGGAACATTATATTTGCTTATAACAACATGAAATAAGATCATCCTGAAAATGTAAGCGATTTTGTTGACATACAACAAACTAGAGCGATAACCGCACCATAGCTGAACCATGTGGCTTCGGCATTATATTGTGGTAGGCCTATACCACTGTCACCCGGAGTCTGTAATGGACACAATCTCGAAATGCTACGAAGGTATGACCGCCCGAGTGGTGTTAATGAAAGAGGTAAAGCAAAGAATATAAAATAAACTAGAGCAACTGTGCCCTTTGCAAGGGCACGAGGTAAGTTAGGCGGATGACTGTGACGATCTGATCAAGCAGCATGCAATAATGTGCAGGATAGTATTAATTTTAATAAGACTGTTTTATTAATTGCCGTTTTTAAATATACCTTGATCGTGAGAAGCTGGCATTTTGAAAACTTGACTTTTGACCTCTGTATGACCCCTTAATGACCTTAAATGAATTTTAAAATATTTAAAACATGTTAAGAATGTCATAAGGATCATTGCATTTAAATTTCAGCTCACTTGAAGCATTTTGAAAACTTGACCTTTGACCCCTTTATTGCCCCTTAATGACCTTAAATGAATTTCAAAATATTTTCAACATGTTTAGAATGTCATAAGGATCATTGCGTTTAAATTTCAGCTCAATCGGAGCATTTTGGAAAACTTGACCTTTGACCCCTTTATGACCCCTTAATGACCTTAAATGAATCTTAAAATATTTTTTAAATGTTTAGAATGTCATAAGGATCATTGCATTTAAATTTCAGCTCAATTGCAGCATTTTGAGAACCTTGACCTTTGACCCCTTTATGACCCCTTAATGACCTTAAATAAATTTTTAAATGTTTTAAACATGTTTAGAATGGCACAAGGATCATTGCACTTAAATTTAAGCTCAATCGGAGCATTTTCAGTTAAAATGACCTTTTTTGACCCCTGTGACCCCTGGATGACCTCCGACGTTTGGAAATATTTTTATTAAATTCTTTATGTTTTTCTCTTTCATATGACACCACTCATGGGGTCATACCTTCGTGGCATTTAGAGATAGGCCTATGTCCATTTCAGACCAAATGGTTAGTCAGTTAGTAAGCTAGTAAGCTAGTAACTTAGTAAGCTAGTAAGTAAGTAAGCTAGTAACATTCACTCTTATAGGCTGATACCATTTCATGGTTCAGCAAAAATATAAGACCTCAAAACCCACGTTTTGTTTGGTTGAACCCTGAGCATTATCCTTGATGGCTGCCATGGAAAATATCTCCACAGAGGAGCTGAACAATAACTGCATTATTTTAAATGAACAGTGATAGTCTTAAGGGATCTGGAATGAGCGTTTTGAGCGTTTCGACAGTATTTTTTGTGGGACATGAGAACACATCAGACGTATCGAATTGCATTCTGAATACGAAGAATGTCTTTCTGATATCAAATAATTTTCATTTTTTGAAATTCACGGTATCATACAAATTTTATGACAAATTATAAAAAGTTGATATTTTTCACATTTTTGATATATTAACAGTCCTCGAAGTAAATTTAATAAATTTAATGATATATTCTTAAAGCGTATGTAGCTGGGAGGAAAAGCCGACGATCAATTGAAAATTTTAACCTTTCATATTGAAGATATAGATTTTTTCCCCAAAAGACCTAATGTTTTTGAATTTTGAAAAAAAATCCATATCTTCAATACGAAAGGTCAAAATTTTCAATTGATCGTCGGCTTTTCATCCCACCTACATACACTTTAAGTATAAATCATCAGATTTATAAAGTTTACTTCGAGTACTGTTAAATATCAAAAATATCAATTTTAATGATTTGCCATAAAATGTGTATTACATTGCGAATTTCAAAAATCAAAATTATTTGATATCAGAAGGACATTCTTCGTATTTAGAATGCAATTCGATATGTCTGATGTGCTCTAATGTCCCACAATAAATACTGTCCAAACGTTCATACACCTTCCCTTAAACATCAGATGTCAAAAATCTTACACTAAAAGACACAATATTTCATGCCTAATTATAACACCAGGATATAAAAATAATTATAATGTATATCCAACTTCCAAGGACTATATGTTTTTAACTGACATTTACTGAAGAAAATAATATTGCTTTATATTATTTTGACTAACAATAGAAGCTAGTGACTAGGGATCTGAGTGCCTTCACAATTGGGGAATAGAGTGATATTATCAGATTACCATTTTAGATCAAAATGATACTTGAGCAATAATAGAATAGGGGAGTAAATGGGCTGATATGACAGGTCTAATCAGATTTAGGGTAAATGATTATCTCCCAGGTCTCTCTTTCTAGATCTTTCCATATTAAGGCCTACCAGTTATATTTTGATAAAATCGCGTTCCTTGCGGCAAGTTTGCGTAAAAGTTGCAACCATGCAGCTTTGGGTAGGGGTGAACTCGAATCTGTTGCGTTGCCTGGCAAACAATATTTTGAGACCTTGACCCTCAAAAAGATCCCTAAATGACCCCATAGGACCGTGTAGGGGGCCAAAATTATTCCAATAACACGTTCAAACATGTCAAATTATGCATCTGGCCCCACGGATCCCAGAAATGTAATGTTTGTGCGTGTACGGCCTATTGTTAAGAAGTTATGGGGCACAAATGATCACAGGTCGGTTTGCTTGTTATGTATGGGTCAAAAGTCAATATTGCTCCAATTTTCGTAAAAGTTGAAACAAATTGTTCACCAAGCTTAGAGGTTTCAGAAAAAGAATAGTTTACACTATCTGCGATGTCTAGTTTAGCATGTTACACAGCAAAGAGTTAAAAGATATATAGGATTCCATACATGATTCAATGGTATTTGTATTTATTTATCATCTATCTTCTGAACTTGACATCGCAGATAGTAAAAACTATTCTTTTCCTGAATCCTTTGAACGCAAGGAACAGTTTGCATCCATATTTACTCAAATCGGGGCATATAGCATGGTCACTATATATATATCCTACACACAATAATATCATTTACATTTTTGTGATCCTTTAGACCCAGACGAATAATTTGACATGTTTTACAGTGACTTTGGAGCATGTTTAATTTACGATCATGTATGGGGTTTGGTGGTCTTTTTAAGGGTCACGGGGTTCCCATAATTATAGTATTGCAGACAAATTTTTTGAATCCAGCATTCCCGAAATAACCAAAATAATTTGGTTGCCATCTTATACGGGTATTTCTCTGAAAAGGTGTACTATTGGGAGATAGGCAAATATGAATTTGAAAATGATTATAAAAATGTTTCCTTTACATATCTGTAAGGATGTAAGTCTCTAGTGCATGAAAACAATATTTGGCGCAATGAGTTATGAGTTTTATGGATAACTTGTAAGTTGCTTGATTCATGTTTGCTTTTTTCATTGAAAAATATGATTTTGTACTTTCGTCATTTAGTTGGGACAATGAGAGGCAGGCTGTACGGAAAAAGTCATGTCTGTTTGTATTTTTTTTATACAAACTTAAGTATATTCATAATTTTGCTTGAAATAACTAAATAAATTTCTATTGACATAGTAAACACATACAATATCAATTACATTTCCAAATAGTAAATTCCATGTTGTCTGGGTCAAAGGTCAAATAAAGGTCAACAACAATTGTGATGGAGATGACATTGCTGTGATGGAGATGATGGTGATGTGACGGAGATGATATTTCTACACAGATTCCTATAGAGAATCATCTCCGTCATAATTGTACCGATAAATTTGATTTCAGTAATGTTTTCACACTACTTGAAAATGAAATTCATACAGATGAGAAGGTTTAGAATTGGTAAGCACTTTCTGATAAACTAAACTGGACTTCGCTGTATCTCAAGATCCGGTGCTGTGATGGAGATGATGGTGATGTGACGGAGATGATATTTCTTCCACGAATTCCTATAGAGAATCATCTCCGCCACGGCAAATTGTGACGCCAACTGATGTAGCGGAGATGATGGTTCAGACATTGCTTACGGTTAATAACAGGGCAAAGCTTACCCACGTGTTACATAACACCACAACAGCTTGTGGGACATATTCAACCATCATTATTTTCCGGAAAAATTCAACAATAACACTTAGGCCTATATCAAATTGATCAGAAACGTTTGGAGATGATGTTGAATAAAGGTACGCGCCTGTATACTTGAAGATACCCTCAAAATTGGCAGGAAAAGAGTGCCAATATGCAGCTATTTCGGGTTGATGTTTTTCGTCGTCTGTAAACGGCAGCGTACGGGGTCAAATTATTGACCTCTGATATTTGGTCTTCACCTCCAGCCGTTTTGATGCCAATGTGACGGCAATGATGCAAAACTCAGGGACAGCAATTTTTTGACACAAATTTGTGAATTATTCCATAAAATTGACTTTAGAAGTGGTTTTAAGCGTTTAAACCTTCTTAGACATGATATTTACCCCAGTCAGTGGTAATGTTCACTTCCCACACTTGCTCACAAAAATACTACTAAATCACTAAAAATCGGTGTGTGACATCGGGACATGGGGTTTTCAGGGGGGTCGTCAGATATTGAAGAATTTTTTGACTCCAAGAAATTTATTTTTCCCCACTTGGATGTTCTTAACTATTTTTATACATACAAAAGTCCATGACTAAGCCAAAAAAGGAAAAAAAATCCGCTTTTAAAACTTTTATGAGCGCCGAAAGTCGCGGGACTTAAAAGTTCACCTTTTCAGAGAATCACCCATACGCGAACTTGTTGCTATAGATCCTTAAATATAAAGCACAAGAGCGGTTCTCGGGTTTCGCGGTTTTCGGCATACGCGCTTGGTGTGTAAGGTTGTTGGGTGGTGGTATGGTAGTAGGTGAAAAACCTCGCGGGGGTGTGTTTATATGTGAGTTTCTTTTCAGAACCATATGTTCGCAGCCAGGATGATGACTGGGGAATGTGGGGTGATGAAGAAGGAAATATATAACTATGGAAATGTAAAGAGGAAGGGAACATGCATTTCATTAATTATATTTTTTATATTATAAATTGGTAAATTAATAAAATGATGATCACATTGTTTATAAGGTAATTCATTGTCACAGTTTTAAGGGATTTAAGACAAGTAAATAAAGTAATGAATATTGAGATGAATTTTAATATACTAGCTCTTTTGTTTGAAGCTATAACGGTTACACAGGGTACATTTGTTTAAGACTCGTGTAGAAATACGAAACAAACAACAAGTTTACCCACATTATGTGTCTAAAGTATTTGATATTATATAAAGATTGATAAACAAGTATGATTGACAGTGTGTGTTAGGGACTAAGTCCCCGATCAAAGTCCTGTTAAAAATGCAAAGTAGCCTACATAGTCGATTTTTAACTCGGGCTTTCGCGATTAATAAACTGGTAGATTCTAAAATCAGAATTGTTCAGTATTGAAGTGCCATTATAATATGTTGCATTCAATAATAATTATAAGCCTCCGTATACTTTACTGTTACTGTCACTAATATAATTATATAAACTTTTTCATAACCATTTACTAGTGTTTTGATGTAATAAATATTTCAAGTTCAACTGAATGCGTTCATCATGATCAAACGTCAACCTATTTAAACACAAGCTAAACATATAGTTTGATATCTAAACATGTCGTTTAGCAAAACGATAGAGCTGTAACACTTTTTTAACACGTTAGGCGTTTAGCCAAATTGTTATTGTCGTCTACATGTACCTTGTCAGGTTACCATCTTGAGTAATGCAGAACTGCGTCATGCGATGAAAAGATGTCAAACGCGCTTGCAGATGCATGATATGCTAGTGTAAATTACTCTAAAAAACAAGCGAACATCCTGGGGACCACGGGGTAGATTTCCTATTTTTGTTATTGAACAACTTTTGTTCCATCAAACTGGCCCGGATGTTGTATCTCTCTGCCTCTTCTCCCATAACGGTGGTACTGCATGGTTAGTTCTTGAAACAGATTCATCAGGATCGTTCATAGTTCATTAGCCTGATAAAGGTTCTTTTTCAGATCCAATAAAATGATACTACTCACTCAGAAATATTCCTGTCAGGAATCTTGTTCACTCTGGTACTGGTGTTTCTAGATGTTTTTAGATCCGGCAACACTTCTGTCTGGTTTTGATGACGTCACCAAACTTTCTTGTTGCCGAGAATTTATGACCTGGAAATAAATTGTGTCCAGTCTGTAAGCCCCCTCGTCCTTGTTCATGGTGTCTTTCCCTCTATTTCTAATACAGATTGCTTCCTTTAGCCAGCGTGTTGTTTTGTCGCATTCTTGATCAATGACCTGAGTCTCTTCCCATGCACCCAATCATATGATTTTGGTGTGCAACATGTTCTGCAATAGCCGATTTGTGGATTTCTGAAGCTTGTCTTTTGGATGAACTTACATGTGCAACATGTTAGTTCATCCAAATGACAAGCGCGATCGATCGGCCGAGGTTATATATGAGACCCCGGGATATGAGATCCCGTGTCAGAATTGCCCCAAAACTTACATCGGTTAAACAGGTCGCTTGTTTGATAGGCTAACAGAACACAAATCAGAAAGTGAAAAGTGAGCTATTTTAACGTGTCTCACTGTCACGTTCGTGCAATGAGATAAAAGTGTTGATGAAGTAGAGTGCGTTTCAAAAATAAAAAGATATGCTTTAATAGTGACCGTAAGAAAGGCTCTACCATTGTCTACTATTAAAGCATATCTATACACGGATTGTTAATTGTCACTGCACGAATATTTTATCTCGGCACGAACGTGACAGTGAGACACGTTAAAATAGCCCCTGCTTGGTCACATCTTTCTGGTTGCAGATTTATTTGTCTGTGTGTAACTAAACCTTTCTATCATTATTACCGTTCCAGGTGGTGTTCTTCAGAGAATCCAGTTTGGTGGAATTGAACTAGCCTCCGGTTACATGTGGTTAACACCCCCTGATCTTCATCTTGCAGAAAAAGACAAAATAGGATTGCAGGAAGTCAACTATGAATCCTACATGGTTCTTAATGATTATGGAGAGAATGTGACAGACATGTTTAACCAAAGGTAACGGCATAGTGTCACCGTGATAAAGCCTTGTAGGTGTAGACTTTATATTGAAGAGGTGGTTGCTTCATCCATCAGGGTGTTCAAACACTCCCAATGGATTATAAGAGAATTGAAGAGAGGGAGGGAGGGAGGGTATGTGATAAACAAAATAGCAGAAGAAATGTCAGAAATGTAAGAACCTAGATTAGATTGAAGCAAGTCAACTCTGATTCCCACATGTTTTTTTTTTTTACAATCATATGGAAGATATGAAGTAGATGTTTGACCAAGGGTAGTATTAACTTATGTGAAGAAGAGGAAGGGAGGGATGGGTGAAAACACAATGTGGGATTGAAGAAAGCCGACTGTGATTACTACCAGTAGCATTCTGCCGTCTGCCGAATTCATAACGATATGATTGCTGCGTGGTTCATAATTATGATTATGATGGATAAATTATGTAAACTTGTCAAAAGGTCAGGTTTTAAAAAATGGTATAACTTGATGGTGGGATGAACTCGAAATTGTTTTAATAGGTGATTGTGCCTGCATATTCAACAATTTTAACTTCAATCAGGCAAAATTGGGCTATTTGTCTAAAACAATTGAGAAAATGTTGGCAAAATGTCTCAATCATATACAAGAAATTGCCAATTGATACCCCTCTACCTCTCCGCCCCCCCCCCATGCAGAAAAATCACTTACAGGTTTCTTACATTTTCATATCAAAGGTATGCAGCTTTTTACGAAGGAGATGAAAAAATCTACGATATAGCAGGGGTGGTGGCAACGGGACAAGGTCAGGATGTCTCTCAGAAGACAGCCCTTGCTATATGTCAGGCTGGGTTGCCGCTATCCCGTTGGATCGCCTCGTGGAGTGGTCGGAATTAGATTTTGGTGAAGGTAAGGATACTATCCTCATAGTCAGTGACGATACCGGGAATATTTCCGGGGGGGGGGGGGGTAAAGGGAATTTCAGGGGGGGGCAAAATCATCAAATTTTGCGCAAAATCGCCGCAAAAAGTGAAAACTTACGTAATTTTGGAGAGTCTGTCTCAAAAGTGGAGGGGGGGCGCAAGAAAAATGCTTTTTTAGGTCACAGCTACTTTATGATACAATAGGCCTACTACATGATTTATAAACTACTTTTACTTCATAAAAATGCAAAAGTTACAAACAGCTCCACAACTGGATGTCGGGGTGGCGGGGCCCAAATGGCAATCAAAAGGATCATATTATTTCCACTATTTTATTACCATTTTTCTTAAGTGCATATTTATTTATTTATTTACACTCAAAGCAAGCTGTGAAGGAAAATTCCTTAGCAAATCATCCCAAGGCTGAGAGAAAATATGTTAGTCCCTACCAAACTGACCCCTAAAGATTTAAATTATAGAGTCCGAAGTTTTTTTGTTTCACGGAAAACTGAAAGGTACAACACGGAAAATGACATTTTTGCATGGTTGAAAAATTAAATTAATTTATGTAATGATCAGCTTTCACATCTTTCTGATTTCTGAAAACAACATGCTCACATTTTCAAATAAACATTATTAAATCTTTGTGTGTAAGTTAGTTGAACAATATAGTATTTTTTGTGTTCTGGTATTTAAGTTCAGATCCGGGGTTCAGATATGCAATTTTATTTTGTGGGGGAAAAAAGCAGAAGTCATAAGTGTCTGAATTCCAACCAAATTGAACAGTTTTAGCCATATTCAAGATCAATCCAACTAAAGCAACTAGGGGGCCAATATTTGTAAAATTCAATTGGATTTCGTAATTTTCCACAATATTCAGCTGCATTTTAACATCAATCGACTATATCTAGTTCCACTCACAGTGTTATCACCCATAATGTTTATGAGTACAATGGTAAGAATATTTTCATGGGGTGAAATATGGACTGTTCCATTCAACAAGGCTTTCCCGAGTTGAATGGGACAGTTCATATTTCATCGAATGAAAATATTCTTTCCATTGAACAAATAAAACATTCAACATTTTGTTTTATATAACTCATTTCAAAATTCTTTTTCTTTCACTTAAATTTATGAATCACCCAAAAAACAAAATAAATTAAAAATATATTACAATTTACAAACTGTATTTATTTTAGAAGCGACACCCATACCTATAATCGGCGAGTCGGGGTAGTCTTCGTGTGGGATATACACTCGCGTCTGTAAGCGTTGCTATGGTAGCTGCGAGTGAGTGCAATGGAAAAGGGACTATTGCGTGGACGCGGAATGTAATAGTCTATAAATAGCAACAATAATCAATAGTAATTGACCAATCAAATGATAAGAATGTTTGTATAATAGTCTATAAATAGCAACAATAATCAATATTCTATTACCCCCACGACCCATTATTCAAAATCGCGCACTGTGAGAATGGAATGTCAGGGGTGTGTTATTGTATGTGCATACCTGCTTATAGGGGAGAATGGAATGTTAGGTTGTGTTATTGGAATGTGCATACGCTTTGGTTACGGTATGTGCTCCACCTTGAGGTAAACAACTTGAAATATTTGGGCAAAAAAATTGATATTTTCTCTTTAAATCACACTATTTTGTGGTAATAGAATAGAAATAAAGGGTGCAGCATTATCCTTTACACGCAAATAATGTGTCCTCGGCAGTAAAACGTTTAAATAATGGGTTCGGCTGCGCCTCACCCATTATTTACGTTTTACTGCCTCGGACACATTATTTTCGTGTAAAGGATCATGCATTACCCTTTATTTCTTAAAGAGGAACAAATGTTGGCCTGGTCAACTGGCCAGTTGGTAGACGACCTTGTCCTTATAGATCACACTTCTGTATACTTGTATACATGTCTGGACTTAGGTGGTGTCTGGACTGACATGCCCTGGGCCACATAACTCAATTATGTAGTTCATTATTCCAGATGTGCTTGTTCCTCTTTAAGTAATTGACCAATCAAATGATAAGAATTTTTGTATGAGTTATATAAAACGGGCTATTTCATTTGAAATCCACACTCCCCATGGTAGACATGACCTTAATCTTTCGCGCAGGGAGTGTGAATTTCAAAGGGTTACCTGAATGGGTGAGTCCATTTGAAATCTACACCACCTGTGTGGAAGATTAAGGACATGTCTTTCAGGGGTGTATGGATTTCAACTGGAATAGCACAGAAAGTTTTCCATTTATTATGTAGCCTTGTTCAAGGCCTTCCTCATGACCATTTTCGGGCTCGCCAAGTCAGTGAGGGCCACAGATTACGGCTACTAATGACCGTGCGTAAAAACGTCGCCCTACGGGCTCGCAGGCTCAATCCGAGTTCGATCGTTCGACTTAGGCATGATTATAAGCAGCCGCAGTCTGTGGCCCTCATATCATGGACTTGGCGAGCCCAAAAGTAGTGATAGGATTCAAGTGGCCTTGAACAAGGCTATTTATTATCAAGCAAATTAAAAAGATGACTCCTCTGCGTGTTTCTCTACAGCACCATATGAGTTCCAACACCTAATAGATGAGGAATACCCTCCAGAATATATAATAACGGATTACAACCAAGGATTCTTTCCTGATGTACATGCTAAACTTGTAGGCCTACCGGGTAAAAACCTCAAGTTTAACAAGGTAAGGGACCGTGAAAATGTGTGGTTATTTTTTTCAGGCCCCCCCCTTAGGAGGGTCAAAAATTTTCAGCCCCCCCCCCTTTTTTTGCATCAGGCCCCCCTTACAAGTGTTTGTGAACGGGGATAGGCAGTGGGTTCATGGCTCTTCATTTTGCCAACAGAGTGGGACAATTTAGACTTTCTCCTTGCTTCATTTAGAATTATGTACAATTAATCTGATCAACTTTTGCACATTGTATCACAATTAATCTGATCAACTTAATCTGATAAAATTAATCTGATCAACTTTTGCACATTGTATCACAATTGCAAAGCTTTGAAAAAAAACCAACTTGTTGACAACTTGTGTGTTTTGCATAACACTAAGCCTTTATGTCAGTCTTCAAAAAATGTCCAGATTTTAGGAATCAATTTTGCTCAGATGACATGTGCAAAAAGTGCATGCAAAAGTATACATTTTTCAGGAATTTTGCAACCATTTCAGGAGTTTTTGACAACACTTTTTGACATAGCTTTCTAACTTATGAATTCACGGTTGTTTGATGTGATCATTTATTAATTTTTCTAACAAAAAACATATGTTCAATTCTAAGACCTGGGCAATACCAACAGCTATCATACTAATACACATATATTTTAAAGCTATTTTTAAACAAGATTTTCGTTTCTATATCAAATTATTCATCTTTTTCTGCTTTTTTGTGGTAATGCTTATTCTTTAAACTGTATATTGGTGTGATAATTGAGGGCGCTATTTACATATTTTTAATTTAAATTAGCTAAATAATATGACTTATTCCTTACATTTCGTGATAAAAAGTTTTTTGAAAATGTTCTTGCCATTTATTATTAATTTTTCTGATGTTCAAATACCATTATACAAGTGTCTACCCCTTATAATGATGTAAACAAGATTTAAGATAAACAGTGCCATCATTGTTCAACTTTTCTTTAAATTGACACAGTTTTACATTACATCAAACAACAATGAATTGTGTTTTCACCCAATACAGGTAGTGCGGAACATTGACCAATCTGGCGACAAAGTAGTTGTGACCACAGAAGGCAAACATCAATACACCGCTGATTATGTCCTGGTCACCTTCGGCATTGGAGTCATCCAACAAGGAGAGGTTACTTTCACTCCAGATCTTCCACCATGGAAGACGGAGCAGATCTTCCGCTATCAGAGGGGCACCATAGATTCAATCTTTCTGAGGTTTTCCAGCAGCTTCTGGGGGGATAAAGAGTGGATATATCATGCTAGCGAGCGTAATGATGTAGACCGTCATTATTACCCAGGTTAGTGATGAATACAGGTACTAACATCCACAACATGCTCATCTATCAGGGCACACTTCCTTAATCCTAATACATTTGTACATGTGTTTTTTGACGAAAATGTAGGTTTTAAAATTCAAAACCTCAAGTGTTCCTTACAATATTTTTCAAATTCTATCCAGTGTTCTTGAATCTAGAAGCAGAGGGCTACTATGCTGACAGCAAGATGCTAGTGGCCTTTGTCACCGGTGAGGAGGCTCTCAGGGTAGAAGGACTGACAGATGGACAAGTTGCAAATGAGGTAAGTCAATCAATGAACTAATCAATCAATCAACTAATCAATCAACTAATTAATCAATCAAAATTTGCATCAATAGTATTTGATATTTCAGGTAGTGCAAAAAACCTAATGAGCAAATCAATTAATCAGTATATTAAGAGGCCAATTTCACATCCATATGTATCACAGTATCCAACTTTGGATCATTAAACCACAATACACAATGTAAACATGGGTAATGGTATTTAATGATTGAATTCAGCATGTCCACAGTAGCCCATGAAACTGAGAAACTTATAAGAAAGTTTAAAGTCCCTGGCGATAAATTTAGCCAAAAAAATGTGCAATTTACCGCGTTTTCCCATGTGACGTGGGGCCTTTCAGAAACAAAGTGTAGGAAAGGAGATGTATCAGTCAATCAATCACATCATAGTAAAACATAGATGGTTACACATACTTGATCCACAGAATAATGCCACGTACATGACATCTATTATATTTCTAGATTCTTGCAGTCTTGCGATCCATGTTTGGAGCAGAAACGGTATCCACCTTGGAAGAAATCTATGTTGAACGTTGGGCATCTGACCCCTTCCACTACGGTCTATTCTCAACATGGCCTGTTCCTTCCAATGTCCCAGTAGATGCAGCTCAGCGTCTCCGTGCCAAAGTTGGCCGCATATTCTTCGCCCAACAAGCTAGTGACCCCTTTATTGGGTAGCCCTCTGGAAGCGTTGGGGCTAGTATTACGGCTGTGGAGCAAATGTCGGCTTGTATCCAGGGCGAAGAGTGTCTAGAGTATGAGCCGGACATGAGTGGAAATATCGGGATGGGAGGGGTTGATGATGATGATGATGATGATGATGATGATGATGATGATGATGATGATGATGATGATGATGATGATGATGATGATGAATTGTATAAGTGTATACGTGTACCAAAAGGCAAAACTAGAAAGAATATGCCTGCAAGTGATAAAGCCACTGGGACTAAGGAGTAAACATAGGTAAAAACGCTGATCTGTGTAGGGTACCTATAGGAAAATGTACCTTTTTTATGATTGGTTATTGGCTGCAATGCAGTCGAATTCAATAGGCAACAAATGGGCTATTTTATTTGAAATCCACACATACTCTGTGGAAGAAGACACATTATATCACAAATTCAGTTGAACTAGGAAGTCAAACCAGGCTATCATGTTAACCCCATGAGAACTACCTGCCGATTGGCCAAAATGAATATTGTGTTCAATTTTGAACCAATCAAGGAGGGTATTAATAAGATCATCTGCAAATGCAAGTTTGACCATAATAATTCAAAGCCTAGGCATAATTGGCAATTGAAATGAGCGTTTCAAGTTATCAACCAATCAGAAATGCTGTTAGATGACCAGTAGTGTCCAGGGGTTAAAATAAACACAACATAAAAATAAAGTCCTCACTCATATACTGCATGTTATGGCAATATGTTTGATATGGTGCAGAATCTCCAATTTGATTCTGTGCCAATTTGCTACCGATTTTGATACGAGTCTATGGAATTTGGTGCACTTTTTAAAAGTTGCAAATTAAAAGGAGCATGTATGCAGACGTGCATGCAGAGGTTAATTGCAGAGCGTGACCATGGGCAGAGCCGGAAACGTCCGCTACGTTATATCTGAGACTATCAGGTATAGTCTCGGGTAATATAGATCGCAAAATGTCCCGTATGTACAGCGATAAAACAGTGTAACAATGCACGTGTTTCAAATTAGCAATTGAATAAACCGTTTCTCTGCATGGGTACTTGCGACAGTCGACAGTGACTCGCCTCGGGCAAACGCGCTTGGCCATGCCTAGCAATAATCCAAGTACTGCATGGTCATATTGATTTGCAACTTTTCAGAATTATATAGAATCTTTCTCAAGGGGAGTGGTTTTCATATACAATAGCCCAGTAATACTAGTCTTGTTGCACAGATTAAAAAATATAAATACAATTATTTTCATTAATAAAATTACACATCATCTACAAATTTGTCCAGGCTTGCATGTCCATTGAGGGCCAGTTGTTTAAAGCCAGTGATCCCGACCCGGATCTCTGATTTATATAAAACTGTTCATTCAAAGGTAAATTTGGGTTGTTTTTTTAATTGGTTAACAGTAAAAGTAGTGAAACCGAGTTGTAAGAAGTAGTGAAAACAATAAAATTGAGTTCTAAGATAATTCATGTGTTTGTTTGTCCTTTTACTTAGATGTGGTGGTGGTGGTGTTGTTGATTGATCTCACATTAGAAGTACGTCATATCCCTACACTTATAAGGGCAATTTCGTGGAAGAAACTTAAGAACATAGATTAAACTCTGCCATTTGATTCCTGACTGGGCATTACGTTACTTAATTCCTTCAAGTTACATCCATTGGAATAATACCAACAGAATAGAATAAAATGACTGACTGACAATATTGCCACGGATTTTTCCTTCAAACACACCATTAATGAAGTAAGCACCTTATGCTGGTTTCATACTTTCCTGCTGCTTGCCACGTTCCCTGGCCAAGTAAAGGTATACCTTTTTTTTTTTGCTCTACGATATCATTTGGTCGAGTTATGGGCGCTTGAGTGACTTCAAGTCGGATTTTGAAAGTTGCACTTAGCTCCTATTCCAGCCGAATACGTTGTACTGTGACTTGAAGAGTTCTTGGAAACAGAGGGGGTGGATACTCTCGACTGGCCTGCAAAGAGCCCTGACCTTAATTCACTGGAACACTTGTGGGACACTCTTAAGAGGAAAGCTAACAAGGCACTCAAGTCTGACACCACCTTAGAAGGCCTTCGACGCATCCTGCTCAGGAAATGGTGAGACATTGACCAAGGAAAGATAAGACATCTTGTTCAGAGCATGCGACGACGAATCCAGGCAGTGATAGGAATTGATGGTGGACACACCAAGTATTGAGATGTCAGCAGAAAAAGTTCATGAGATAAGTCAGAGATAAATAAAGCGTAGCAAGTATTGAAGATGGAAGTCGAAGGAGTAAAATAAAGTAAAGTTCATGGTTAAAGTTCACGCATTTGGCTTGAATAGGAGCTATAAGTGCAACTTTCAAAATCCGACTTGAAGCCACTCAAGCGCCCATAACTCGACCAAATGATATCGTAGAGCAACAAATGAGGTATCAAAATGCGCAGGAGAAAGCTGCGCTTTATATACATTATTAAATGGGTTTTTGCTATAAATTTCAGTTCCTGATATATCTGACCATCTATAATCGTTTCGATACTTTCTGGGTTGAGTTTAGTATAAATAGTAGTAGTCGCTACGTGCACCAATCTTCATCTTCCACACACTTCGCTGCTACCCACGCTTGGTTGATAAGCTCTCGTGATATGTTTCTAAAGTTTTGTTCTCGCAGAAGCCTGTAGGCTGCTTCTTGATCCTGGATAACAAAAGTATAATTCTTAAGTGATCGTTGGCCAGGAAAATCCTCGCCCTCGTACCTGATCTTGAATCAAAACTCCTACTTAGCCGAGTTTCAAACCCGTTTTTATTTTTGAAGGTCTGTACTTAAACCTTTCTTGCATTTTCTTGATGGGCTGTACGATCGACACGCGGTTGTTTGATGTATATAGCTTCATTATTAACTAAATGCAAACTATAGATGGCGCTATTTATTCTAAATCATATTTCTTTATTTGCAAGGGGTAGGTGATTAAGGGGTGGGGTATGAACCTTTGGACAGTATTTATTGTGGGACATTAGAGCACATCAGACATATCGAATTGCATTCTGAATACGAAGAATGTCCTTCTGATATCAAATAATTTTGATTTTTGAAATTCGCAATGTAATACACATTTTATGGCAAATCATTAAAATTGATATTTTTGATATTTAACAGTACTTGAAGTAAACTTTATAAATCTGATGATTTATACTTAAAGTGTATGTAGGTGGGATGAAAAGCCGACGATCAATTGAAAATTTGTACCTTCAGATTGAAGATATGGATTTTTTCCCAAAACACCAAAAAAATTAGGTCTTTTTGGGAAAAAATCCATATCTTCAATATGAAAGGTCAAAATTTTCAATTGACCGTCGGCTTTTCCTCCTGCTACATACACTTTAAGAATATATCATTAGATTTATATAATTTACTTCGAGGACTGTTATATATCAAAAATTTGAAAAATATCAAATTTTTATAATTTGTCATAAAATTTGTATTATATTGTGATTTTCAAAAATGAAAATTATTTGATATCAGAAAGACATGCTTCGTATTCAGAATGCAATTCGATAGGTCCGAGGTGCTCTCATGTCCCACAAAAAATACTATCGAAACGCAATAAACGCTCATTTTAGATCCCTTAATACTGCCATTAAAACAGCTGGAATAGGTGAAACAAGCAACAAGGAAATTTTATAAACACATTTTATCAAACAATAAAAGGAGTTGTTTGTATTAAAAGCTTGAAAGAGTAATTTCTAGTAACTAAATAGCATCACCAATTTTGTCATTAATAGATACATGTTATATCCGAAAAAGCTATTAAAATGCTATAAAAGTGAGTAATTTTGTAAAAGAAGGAAAATTATAGTTAAGAATGACTCAAAAGCATCTGTATACATTAGCATGATATCACATTTAGCTATGATGTTTTGTTTGAAAAACTAATAAATGATCCCATCAAACAATATGAGCACATGGCAGGTTTTGAAATTGGTGCCCAGAAGGTTTTGATTCCAAAGGTCAAAAGTTCATACAGAATTGGGCAGGAACTTGTGGCCCCTGAACATGTTTAACCAAACCTGTCAATACGTTACATAGCAGGTTTTGCTTTAAGCATGTTCAGGGGCAAATGACACATACGAGTTTATCCCTCATAGGTTTTCGGGTGTAGCCTCTGGCTAGCGACTGTAGTATGAAACAAGCTTATCACTTACCATAGGTTGCGGTTATACCTGAGAATATTCAGGTATAATTGTCTCGGGTTATACTCTCCGATCCGGAGACTAAGTCTGTTAACATGCTCCATGTAGGATGTTCGTAACATTGGTTTTATCTCATTCCGTAGACATCTCGAACATAAGTAGCATGTACAATGAGTAAAGTATCAAAACTTCCAAACACCTCAACACTTTATAACGTCAGTTTTTGAATAGTTTACTTTTTGCTTTTATCCCAAGGAGTGGTAAGTGATCGACCAGCCAATACTGGATGGAAATAATTGTGATGTTCTATTTAAAGGAAGTCTCCGGCACTCATATTGACCATAAAAACGATTTAATACAGCCGTCTCTCAACAAGCGATATTCAAAATTCCTGCGCCGAAATTGTCCAGTGCAATGAGGTCCCGGTAATACAATGAAGGCTGGCAACAATTGAGCACAAATAACCATGACGTCATTACATTAGACAATTTCGGCGCGAAAAGTTTGAATATCGCGTGCTGAGAGCCGGCTGTTTTTATGGTCAATATGAGTTTGTTTTAAATAAAACCAGGTGATTCGTGCTTGATAATTATTTTTCCAACATATAAGACATAATGTTGTGATTGCCGTAGACATCCTTTAAATTAGATGCCATAGGTTTTTAGCAGTTTGCATTAGGCACTCATTTTGTCCAGTATCAATATCGATGCCCCGATATATGCCGATAGCTCTTTTTACTATAGACGAATCTAAATTCACGCATTCCTACACCTGACTAGCAGCCTTTAGTTGGGTAGCCGTTGGCTACAATGCACTCAAAATGTGAAATGATTCGGCCTTGGCGGAAATTTTAAACTGCATTCCATCACCCGTTTGACACCTTGATACATAATAATCGGATTAACTACACGCGGTATCTATGCTTTGATGTACTTCTCGTCCTTGCATCTTCTCTAGGTGTTAGGCGGCTTTTATTTGCACAATTGGACGCTCAAAACACTAGGTTGGTGCT
The DNA here is from genome assembly GCF_039555335.1 of Amphiura filiformis. NCBI lineage: Eukaryota > Metazoa > Echinodermata > Ophiuroidea > Amphilepidida > Amphiuridae > Amphiura > Amphiura filiformis. The sequence continues at coordinate 34,783,670 of NC_092629.1, forward strand.
AGCGGCTACCCAAAGATGTCCGACCAAATCCTGACCATGACTTGGCTCGTTGGATTCGTCTATAGACGAATCCAAATACACGCATCCCTACACCTGACTTGCAGCCTTTAGTTGGGTCCCCGCCGGCTACAATGCATCCAAAATGTGAAATGATTCGGCCTTGGTGGAAATTTTAAACTGCATTCCATCACCCGTTTGACACCTTCCGGGAAAACACAGGTAGACAAAAGATTGATTTAAGTTTACAACACAATACAGTTCCAACAGTTGTGCAAATAAAAGCCGCCTTACACCTAGATAAGGTCGAGGAGGGTTAATAGAATAATACAATAGAGATAATTCCGCAGGTAATCCCGTCGCATGTATTCAAAGATGTACAAATGGATGAACAAAAGGACTATATATGTATAGATGCGACAGGATTACCTCTATTGTATATATTATTCTATTAACCCTCCTCGTCTTTGCATCTTCTCCAGTCCAGGTGTTAGGCGGCTTTTATTTGCACAATCGGGCGCTCAATACCCCAGGTTGGTGCTAGCGGGAAACCAAAGATGGCCGACCAAATCCTGACCATGACTTGGCTCGTTGGATTCGTCTATACCTCATAAATATTTATTAGGTAATCCAAACATCTTATGATAACGCCAGCGTCCGAGTACGGTATTTTGACTACTTCCCCGCGCCTGTGCAATTACTCGCACGCGGGGAAGTAGTAAAAACTTGAAACAACAGAGAGTGTCAAATCTGGGTTCTAGATTTCTGATGGTATAAACACCTCCGTTCTTTTGGAGTAAAGTGTGACGATGATCCGAGTCTATGGATCACAAAATGCCTCTTTAAAAAATTATTGTTATACAATTAGGGGCTGTGCAATAATTATGAGCCCGGGGGGGGTAAAATTTCCAAATGGCTCGCCAAAAATCGCTTGCCCCCCCTCTCGGCTTGCTCCCCCCCTTTTCGGCTCGCCAAAAATGTCTTGCCTCCCCCCAATTTTACCCTCCCCCACGGCTCATAATTATTGCACAGCCCCTTACATTACTCCTATATTTTGGCTATACATTGGTTCGCTTGAAGTTTGGTAGTGACGTCAATACTGTTTTGTGGTTGTGCCGCAAGCGGGCCGTCAAGCCGTTCCAAATTATAAATATTATTTCGAGAAAGTATAAATTTAACAAAGTTCTCACGACTTACGTTGTGGAGGTTGGTGGCCTGCGACCAGCATCCACTGGTCTTCAATGCCGACTGATGTTTTGGTTGGTAGCGGGAAATTGGATCATCTGACCGGAAGTAGCAACTGGTGATGACCTCCGACGGTCAGGTGAATGGATGACCGAGTCATAGGTGGGTGGAAGGTGGTGGCGCCCCTTGTCTCTGTTTCGGATCACTCTCATTGCGTTTGATTTGTATGGCTTCCTTGACGCCTCTGCGAAACCAGTTCTCTTCCCTGTCCAGAATTATCTTCAATATCATTTTAAATGTAGTTTAGTTGCAATAAAATATGTGTATTCTATGCTGATGCTTGTATACAACAAAGAAGCAACATGCTTCTGCATCATCATTACACTTTCTTGTATATCAGCTTTGTGCAAACATCCTACTTTTGTGTAGCCTTGATCAAGTCTTTCTCCTCACTACCCCTGCAGAGCACAGTATACCTGGGGTAAAGTATGATAAGAAAGTCCACTATCTAGCAATTCAAATGTCAAATAGATTTTCACAAAGTGATGATGGTAAATAATTATTTTGAAAGAATAGATAACTTCAAAACTTTGGAAAGAAATAGAAATTTTTGGAAGATGTGGCAAAGCTTCCATGAATTTTAGTGGACGCCAAAGGACTTGAAACAAGTCTTTCTTTTGTGATGGATGCACCAAATTAGCGTAATTAGCTAAAATGATTTTGTTTCAAATGTCACTTGCTTTTATATCCCAAAATCTGGAACTAAACTTGTTATTAATTCATTAAAAATGACCAAATTATATTCATAGTAAACACAAAAAGCACATAAAGGGTTAATAATGTATTTTTGTTAATTTAATTGTATTAAATTGCAAGCACCTGTGTGCATATTATTGAAATTTGCAAAATTGAGTTTTTATTTGTTTTTGTTTTTTTAACATATTAAAAACAATACCATTAACTTGATGTTAGTGAACCAGGTGGGTACTTTCATCAGGCTGTACCTACGTAAAAATGACAAGTCAATTAAATGGATTTAAATTGATCTGCAATACCACAACTACCAAGTTCAAACTGTTATCTTGTGAAAATTGGTTCTTCCAACAGATTGATACATTCAAGATGACAATGCTATCACAGACAGAAGCTCTTTGGTTCCTCAAATACATTTTGAAGGTAACGTCTGTCCAAGAAAAGCTGACCAATGACAAAGCTGCCTTTCTGGATGAAATCATTAACATCTACCGGCAGAAGATTCCATTTCAAACGATAACTGTAATATCCAGGACAGACGAAGATCAACATCTATCTTCAATGGATGACATCAAGGCACAAGTTCTTAGTACTCAAGGAGGCCTCTGTTATGATCACAACATCTTCATGAAGCATCTTCTGGAAGCATTAGGTTTTGAGGTTTGTCTCAATGCATGTGACATAGGACTGAATGGTGTACGTAGCCATGTATCAGTTCTTGTTAAAAACTTAGTGAAGACTGGGGATAATTACTATGTTGATGTTGGCACAAGAGATCCATTCTTCCAAGCCATTTCACTGGATTTTGACAAAGAATCACCAGTGTACAAGTGTGGTTTCCAGGTCTATAAATTTGTCAAAGAAAGTGAAGAGATCAGTTGGTGGCAGAAGGTCAATAGGTCATATTCAACTGTATCCCTAAATAAGAAAGACATCATATTTGATGGTTGGAAGAAGTTTATGACTTTCACATTGGAGCCAAGGGAAATTGAGTACTTCAGAGATCACATGCTCAAGCACTATGTGACACAGAACCCTCCTTTGCCTAGAGTCACTCTTCTCCAGCTAATGCGTGCAGTGGCCTATCCTGGGCAGAAGTTAGTAGCTATCCTTGGTACAACCCTACTTCATGAAAATGATGAAGGGAAAATTGAGAAGACTAAAATTAGATCTAAAGAAGAACTTGTAGGTCTCTATGGGAAGTATTTCCCCCAGTTTCCTGCTGATTTGGTTGAACTTGCTATTGACAAAATGAAGTACAACTTTGAAAAGTGAAGAATAAATTAACTTGGTGAGAAGCAAGAATAGTGACTTATGGGTTTACATTTGGTACAGCTGTTCGTCGATAAAATACTGCCGGACAAAAGACTACATGGAGAAAGTTGATTTTTTTTTTTTGCATCAACTTCAGTTTCAAATCAAATAATACCAACAATGTTTACCATTAAACTTAAGGCATTTGACTATGGTGGGAGAGGTTGCGGGTTTGATGGCTAGTACGCTCTTGTGTAAAAATTGAGTTAGCTTGCAATTCCCCTGGACAAGGAACTTACTGCTAATTGTCTCGTTGTAACCCGTAAATATCCTGGGTGCGAAGGTCAATTATGGAATGTCTATGTTACGAGCCGCACTGACTCAAGGCCAAAATCACCTCTTGCCCAAATTCACACGAATGCACAACACAAATACACTGTTTGATTAAGCTAACAAAATCTAAGTCTTTAATTGAAAGTAAAATATGATTGATACAATATATGACAACAAATGATACAAAAAAATCAAACAATAATAATCACTCTTTTATCTAATTAGTACTTAGCCAACATTCTTCTTCTTGAAGATAACAGAGTTCTTGCAATGTTCTGGACAGCTGATGTAACTATCCTCATTCACTTGTCCTGCGTTTGCATATAAATATCCATACGAACAAAATCCTCACATGAAAATCATGATGCTGCTTTCTCCAATCACTTATCTTCTTGTGCTGCTTTCTCCAAAAATATATCTCTGTGCGCTGCTTTCTCCAAAATTGCTTTCTTTCACCAATCACTCTTTCTCCAGGAAATAGGCTTCTTTAACACTGCTCCGCTGTATTTGACAGATGTGTTGTTTTAAAATACCAGACTCCAGCAAGTCGACAGAATAACTTTAATCCTTTGATGAGGAGGAGCACATTCGTGTACTCATAAATCTCCTTCGTTGCTGTATTAAAATAGCTCAATTATTGGCTATGTAAACTGGTTAAAATGTACTTCTTTTTTGAAGCACGAAGACCAACACACAACCAATTTGGGGGGTGGGGGGGAATCCCAAAATGACTTTACACACCAACTCTTGCAAGTGCAAGGGGTTTCCCATCTCATGAAATACTTTCAGCTTGTAAACAAAGCTAAATAATTAAATTAAATTACTCAGGGTACATCACACTAGGGTGTGAGCTTCTTAGCTTCAAGTCCCTGTGATATCGTTTAATGATTTGTGGAATGATATGTAGTGGTCGGCGAAAACCTGTAAAGTGTGCTGAGGCTTGTGGATCAATGTCTTAGCAAATGTAACATGCGATTACTATCACTAGGTAGCATATGATCAGTAGCTGGCACCTGATTACTATCTTCAGTAGATAGCATCTCATTACAATCTTCAGTAGATAGTATCTGATTACTCTCTTGTGTAGACATTTAGTATCTGATTACTATTTTCAGTAGATAGCATCTAAATATTACTTTCAGTAGATAGCATCTGATATCTTCACTAATATATAGAGCATGATATGATATGTGACCATGAGTAATTTAATTTGATCATTTAACTTTGAACTTTTTTTACATTTACAGCTATTTCATGAAACTGTGTGCTCAGGCATGGCTCAGGTGTATTGAGGTGGAAACTGCATAGATGGTTTATAAGAGAATCGTTTTGTAGCCAAACTTTTCCATATGGACTTGTCAGTAAAACTGACACAGTTGAATGAAGGAAGAAGGGGCTATCAACTTAACGATTGATGTTAATATCAAATTGGAGCTTATTAAAAAAATCGGCACTTACTTTAATGTGCAAGGTTGAAAGTCCAGGTTGAGACACACTATTCACTGTCGTAGTGCACGTTAGAATATGACCCTTGCTAGGTCAACTGGCTCACGCTTTCCTTTGTTACGAACCACTGATCAAAATGATCACAACACAAAGCCTATGGCATATCAAAATTCAGAATAGATGTATGAGCCCATGCTTGAATCAGTACGTACCAATGGTTACTAACATGCACTACGACAGCAAATTGAACATTCATCATTAAAGACAAGTACACCAAATATGATTGTCATAGTATTTCAATATTTCATTGCTGACAGTATTATACTCACAAAGTTTCTCAAAATAAAATATACAAACAATATCAATATATATGAGCAATAAAACAAAAAAAGTTTGATATCTAGGTAGCTGGCTATATTGCATACACAGAGGGCTATTCCAGTTGACATCCATACACTCCCTATGGAAAATTTTGGGTCAAAATATAAAAGTTGATACCAAATTTTCATAAATTTTGAAAAATTTGAAAACATTTTGTAAAATTTGAAAATTTTGCAGAAAAATAATGAAAAAAACAGGGTCATCAGTGACAGATTATTAGAAATTTTCCCAATTTTTTTGAAAAATAGGGGGTCTTTTGGTGACAGGAAAACAAAAAATGGAGTCATTGGATGAGAGGAGTTCAGTAAAACAAAAAAGGGGGTCATGGGTGAGAGGGAGTTGAAAAGTGGGGGTCAATGTGGCCGCACATCCCTGTCACCCATTTTTAGTGAGTTCCCCCACCCCAGGCATAGAGGGTGTATGGATTTCAACTGTAATGGCCCAGAAGGTGAGCAGTATTTAAGTGGGTAAAACAGGGCAAATGTGAGAATCAGATTTGATTCTCCCAAAATCATATCCATTCTCTATGCATTAAGTTATAATGATCAATTCAATGGTGTAGCGCGAGTCATCCTATGGGGGCACCATTCCCACCAACCATGATTGGAGTTGGGACACCGGGCCTGATCGGAGGGCACGAGCCATTTTTGGGCAATTATCCTGTGGGATTTCATAAAAATAAACAGGGGGGGAGGATGTGCCCCCTGTGCCTCTATAATGCTATACCACTGGATGGATTCTCACTTGATTCTTGCCAATTGAGTTTGTGAGAATTAGGCCAAAAAAAAAAGTTGTTTGTTTGTCCTCCACCGCCCGCTCCTCAGATTAAGGCCTGACCAATTTCTTTTTTTCTATTTTTTAAAAAATTTTTATAAAAATAAGTAAAATTCAATTTTTTTTTTCAGATTTGGAGTATCTCTGGACCTAGCTAGAGCTAAATACTAAGATCTTTCATGGTTGAAAATAAAAAAGTTATAACTTTTCATTTCATAGTCTATTATTTTTAGTGACTTCAAAATACATTGGATTTGAAATCATTAAAAGACTATGACATGAACACAAATTATAACTTTAACTGCATATTAAAGAAACAAAATGTTGGTTTTCTTAAGTCACCATGAATGATTGTAGCATTAGCTCTAGCTAGATCCAGGAATACGCCAAATCCAAAAAAATTTAAAAAAAAAAATCTGCCCGCCCACCCGCACATCCTCTTTCAAAGCTGTGGAGGACAAACAAACAATTATTTTTTTTGGCCTTAATACTGATTCATGCAAAGTGCTGCAAAATTGAGCCCCTGCATAAGTGGCATTTTGCCTTTGTCACATTCACAAAACTCAAAAGTTGAGTCAACAAAACTGCACTTTAGCAATTTGTAAATAATTCGAGAATACTGAAGATTCACATGTGTTGTAAACGTTTAAATATAATGTGACAGGACTATACTATAAAGCATGTATTAGTAACATAATACTAAAATAAAATAAATAAAATAACTTTTCACTATTGAGATAAAATCCATTTTATCTATTCAGCCAATTTGAATATTGCAACAAAAACATTTGCACAACAACATAATTACACAGGATAATATAACTCACGTTTTTTCCCCTCTCTTCAGCCAATATGAATATTGCAATAAAACATAATGCACAACATATTACACAGGATATAACCCACATTTTAGGAAAAAATCAAATAAATCTTATTAGTTTCAGTCGCAGCCAGATTGTGCGCTCCTTTGTCACTAAACAACCCGTCTGACGACAACTTCAAAATATGTCTTTTCTGATTGGCCTAAACTATCAAGCTTCAACCCAGTTCTCAATCAAATTGATTTAAAAGTAGGATGTCACCTAAAAGCTAGCATTATAGGCCAGATGTTAGTGACCTTATAACACAAAAAGTTTGAAAATGGGGTATCTGAACTCATCATTTTATATTTTAAAAAAAAGAAAAAGAAAAGCGCAGTGATTTATAGTGCGCTATGCACAGGCACAACGCCTAGACGTTGATCCACAAGCCTCAGCACACTTTACAGGTTGTCGCTGACCACTATGGCCCCACATCATTCCATAAACCATTAAACAACAAATCAGGGACTTTGCTGCTTCAAGAGCGCACACCCTAGACATACTACAAATAACCATCGCAACCAGGATCAGCTCCCCGAGTTTTGTATGGGTTACAACGAGACAAATTAGCAGTGAGTTCCTTGTCCAGGGAATTTCAAGCTAACTCAATTTTTCCACGAGAGCGCATTTAGGGTTTGAACCTGCAACCTCTCGCACCATAGTCGAACGCCTTATCGATTGAGCTAACTTGACTGCTCACTTAGAACTTAGAATTCCTAAATGGATCTGCTGCAGGTGTCATAGGTCACAGCAGGATACGATCAACATGTCTTATTGCATAACAAGATGGAGATTGCAAATCATACTCATCAATTCAGTGTGTGTTGTTGGAAATGTATGGCAGCTGTCTGTAAGGGAAAGAGAAAAGGTCAAAGGTCAAAATATAAACTTCATTCCAACATATCCCCATCCCGGCTTTACGAGCCCATCCCCACCTCGGAATGTAACTTTCAAACAAAAATAGAGTATTATTCAAACTACATTGTACTACAGTCCAACCTCTCTTATCCGGACATCTTTTATACGGATCTCTCTATTATCCGGATATGTGATCTTCATAGAAAAACATGTTTTTCATGTTTTGAGAACTTGATTTCATGCACTGAAGCATTTAGAAGGACATAACTATGTGGCATACATAACTCAAATACCATATTTCAGTGTTATTACCCCATTTGAGTAACCTTTTGCTGTCTCAATGTTAGCACTTCAGACATTCAATGCAAAATTACATGTAATTCACTTATCCGGATTTTTCACTTATCCGGCTAATGCTTGGTCCCATCATGGCCGTATAAGAGAGGTTGGACTGTATATATAAACAATAAACATATAAAATACAATCAAAATAAACTAGCAATTCTTTTTCAAAGTACTAGTATTCAGTGGTGGCACCAGGGTGGTATCCTAAGGACCCAATATACCGTAGAATTCCGTCTAGAAGCATATATGCTTCTAAACGAGGGCTTTTTTTAACGAAAGATATGAAAGGCCAATACCCTTCTCAAAAACATTGCAATAGATTGGTCTTACAAATATACATGTTGGTACAGCTGCCTTTATCAGTAATATAGTTGTTCAAACTCCAAATAACGCTTTTGCTGAGAGTGTCTGCCTCTTGTCTCTTGTGTCAAAAAACCTCGCTTAGAGGCATTATATGCTTGTAGACGGAATTTTACGGTATGTCCACTTTCGGGCCAAAAACTATGCCCCATTTTAGGCAAATTTTTGTATCCCTGGTGCAGCCACTGACGGTATTCTGTGTTACATAATATGAGTAAGAATGATTGTATCAAAGAGTGTGGTTGATGAAAACATACCACTACTATATGTGACAAAGTTCATTTCTGGTGTGGCCAATAATTAGGACCTGATTCTCGAAGCATGGCTTAGTGGTCAGGCTTCTTAAGCCATGTTTCTCATTTGATAGCGTTTAAATCAATCAATAATCCTATTGCTGAAGAGGATAATAATCTAATCATTAAATAGCTCTAGTCTTTGTTTGCTTTGGCTAAATCCTGTTCAAGTGGTTGGTTACAATTGCATTGTATTTTGTCTAGGTATGTACAACCAACAATAACAATGAGAGGACATTCCTGAACCTCATTGACATGAGGATGATTTGAAATGACCGCCAATTATGACTATATTACCAGCAATGTAGAAAAAGAGACACACGTAGAACCGGAAAAAGTTACCATTTTGTTGAAGGAGCAGAGTTCAACAAACCATAACCCCGCTTCTGGATATCGTTTGAGGTCAAATGATATAATATTGTAAAGCTTATTATGTATATTTTCTAAACACAAAATAAAACAAAATTGACCGGGGACCGACTTTACGGCTGATTCGTAGTGTCCAGACACATATGAGTAAGAATGATTGTATCCAAGAGTGTGGTTGATGAAAACATACCACTACTATATGTGACAAAGTTCGTATTTCTGGTGTGGCCAATATAATTAGGACCTGATTCTTGAAGCATGGCTTAGTAGTCAGGCTTCTTAAGCCATCTTGCCTAAGCCCAATTAGTCCTATCAGGCCTTAGCCTAATTGTGACCCACTCTGACAAAATATGTATGAAATGAAAGGATAAGAATTGGAACGCTGTTTTAATACAGTTCACTTGATACACTTTTGATATGTATGAAATGTGATACAATGAAAGGATAAGAATTCAACGCTAATTTGATAGTTTCAATATAATTTTGATACATAAAAGGGTTAGAATTGGAATGCTGATTTGAAACAGTGACATACTTGATACACTTTTGATATAATTATGTATGAAATGAAAGGATAAGAATTGAAATGCTGTTTTAATACATTTCATTTGGTACAGTTTTGATATGTTCAATTTGATACATCCAACTTATTTGATACATTTTTGATACATTATCTTAGCATTTGATACACTTTTGATATGTAGGAAATGTGTATGAAATGAAAGGATGAGAATTTCAATGCCTCAATACGATTTTGATACATAATAGGATTAGAATTGGAATGCGGATTTGATACAGTGACATATTTGATACACTTGATACATTTGGGTGAGAATATGACTTTTTTTAATGGGGTCTTTGGGTGAGAGCCAAAAGAAGCCTTGAAAATCAGTGATAGCCAATTCGTTGCTGTTCAGATGGAAATATTAGGGTCTAGGTCTTTGGGTGACAGATCTAAAGGAAAAATATGGGGTCTTTGGGTGACAGAGCATGTGCTGGTAATGGGGTCTTTGGGTCACAGCAATGGTGAAAAAGGGGTCTTAATAGCCCTACATATAAATCACGTCCAAAGTGGGAGTGCCCCCAGTTTCAGCACATTATTATCATAGCTCCCATTGGGCGCCCCATTCCTTTTTAAAGGATTTTTTTTTATTTGAGCCTGGTCCCATCAGGATCCAAGTTACCATTTAAACAAACAAACAAACACACAAACAAACATATGTTGTTAGTGTTTTTAGTAAGAAAAGAAAAGCACGCAAATCGGTTAACACTGCATTACAAACTATAACTATGCACACATCAGCAAAATATTCTACCTGCAGGCAGGGTCAAAGGTCATGCTGGTTGCTAAAGTTATGCTGTTTAGCCTGGTGAATGTATTCAGGGTTAAGAGGGTGGAATGCATGGTCTGATGAGGCTGGTGAGGGTGGAGGCTTTGAGGCTGGACGAGCTGTGTGTGGAAGGTAGCGAGCAAAACATGTCAATAGTAAGCCAGTATGGTTGGGGCACCTTTGTTAATACAGAGAGGACATTTTACACGTGAGCGCTGATTAGTGAATTCTTGATTGACATACATGTATATGTATATGTATATGTTTGAAAATATAAATGTGCAAATTTATAAAATATTCAGGTTTTTTTTTTTGAAAAGCAGTGGCTTTTTTCGATGGGAATTTTGTGTCACATGAAGAAGGCTTTTCTTTTCTTGCCGGTAATCACTTTTTCTCTATCCCCCCCGGCAGGTGGTGCTGTAGCGCTGTGGACTTCATTGCTTTTTTAGTCCATAGAGATAGTGGCCCCAAAGAGCACTATAACCCAACCCCAATGACATATAGATCAATGTTTGAAAATGCACCCCGAATCTGCTGCACATCCCGAATCTGCTGCATATCCCCGCACCCTCATTTCAATTAATCAATCAATTTATTTATTTTCATCTATTCAATCTATAACTTACCTAAATCAAATGTAATTCTCTCTCTAGTAGAGCCTGCAGACTTCACTGCCCTCCTCTGCTTGGGCGTCTCTCTGCATTGATTAAAAGTTACAGAAACATACAAAATAATAAGAATATTAAAGCCATATTATAACATTTGCTGAGGAGAACGCCCTCAAAAAAATTTTAAATTCTGTTTTTACACGATTGTAATGTACTTTAGTCAATAAAGATACTCTGCAAAAATCAAGACTTTAGGTGCTGTAGTTTTGTCAAAATCCAAGATTTTGAATAAAATGATGGAACCGGTGTTTTATTATTATGATGGAAATATTAGTCGAACACGTATGCACAGTACGTACACGGTGTGCGGGATACACATACACACACACACCCCGAGGTTCATACCGTATTACAACCGCGGGAGTAACATGCATGGGCGCTAGTAGTAAATTCCAATTTCTATGCTTACCTCACTTGTTCGGCTCAAAATTAAAAGGGGACATATCTAGCTAACATTTTATGGAAAATAAATATTAATCTATTTTTACAGAAATGTTATAATATGGCTTTAAGGCATCTTAATTATTGTGCATCTATCATTTCATTTCATATAACACTATCTAGCATAGTGAGGGTGATCAAGGCACAGTTCACCAAAATTCATGATTCATTTTGTTGAATTAGATAATAGATGTATAATATGTCTGTCTAATATGTATGATGATGATGACGATGACGATGATGATGTCTGTCTGTTGATATACATGAAAAAAAAAAAATAAAAATAAATAAAAATAAAAAAAATAAAAATAAATAAAAAAAAAAAAAATAAAAACTAGATGGACCGCGGTTCTCGGATGTCATGGTTTTCGACGCTTTAGCGTCGACCGTGATGCCTCCCCCCAAAGGGGGCGATGTGGCACTCAACAGTTGATACAAAGCAGTTTTTATCAATTTGACCTCAGATAATCTCTGGGTGACCCCGGATGACCCCAAAATGACCTTCCAAATATTTGGCTCTAAATGTTGACTGTACCCACCAAGTTTCATGCACGTATGACAGTTTTTACTAATTTGACCTCAGATGACCCCTGGATGACCCCAATATGACCTCCCAAAATTTGGCTCTAAATGTTGACTGTACCCACCAAGTTTCATGCCCATATGCTAGTTTTACTAATTTGACCTCAGATGACCCCTGGATGACCTCAAAATGACCTTCAAAAATTTCGCTCTAAATGTTGACTGTACCCACCAAGTTTCATGCCCATACGACAGTTTTTACTAATTTGACCTCAGATGACCCCTGGGTGACCCCAGATGACCCCAAAATGACCTTCCAAAAATTTGGCTCTAAATGTTGATTGTATGTACCAAGTATCATGGCCATACAACAGTTTTTGCTCATTTGACCTCAGATGACCCCTGGGTGACCTCAGGTGACCTTGACCCACTAACCAATACAAACTCGTTCTGCCTGGGTCAAGATGCACCCACCCACCAAGTTTGAGGAACGTGCGACCCCTAGTCTCTGAGAAAAGAGGTAAATAAGGAAAATGGGCCCCTGACCTCAAATGACCTTTAACCTCAGTATATGACCTTGAACCTCACCCAAAAAAAAGTAGCCAGAGTTTTTGACCATGACCCACCTATCCTGAAAATCTGAAGTCAATCCGCCCATGCATGCCCGAGATATAGCGTCCGGACGGAAGCACGGAAGCTCGGAAGCACGGAAGGACGGAAGCACGGACATTGCAAAAACAGTATGCCTCGCGGTGGAGGCATAAAAAATGTACCTCTTGCTGTAAGTTTGGAAGTCATCCAGTGGGAAATTTGATTCATTATAATGGATCTTTTATATGATATAATGATCTTTTTTTTTAAATATGTGTTCAAACACCAGCAACACCTCATGCATGTATAAGACCTGAGTGCTCCCGAGTAAACCCTGACAAAGACACAGAGACTGAATTTGGGATACAGTCCAATAACACTGGACAACAAATGAAAACTTTTCTCTGTTACTGACGAAAATCCATGTATTCTTCGCTAAATCAGGGCCGCTGATTTCAAATATTAAGTCAGTTTTACTGAGAATGCTATAGGGTCACTCCATATAAAATCAAGGAGGCCCCCCACCCACATTACATTTTTTCCTTGCATATTTAATGACCCCATGACACAACGCGCAATTACAGAAATTTTTATTTTTTGACAAATTGGGCATGCAGTTAGTGTGTATACAACGTTTCAGACCTCTCTCTCTCTTTATAAAGAAGGCACAGACTCTCAAAGATGAAATTTATTTAGAGGGCAACTTTTGGGTCCAAATTTAGACCCCCCTACTCCAACTTTATATGGCTGCCACAGTAAATCCGTAAGAGATTTGCAGGTTTTTAATATTTTTACAGGTACAACATATGACTAAAATATAAAGCAAATCTGAGGGGGTCAGGTGGGGCACCTCCTTGATATCATATGGAGTGACCCTATATCAAAGGCATTATAAAATATATCCGCTATCATGTTTTGGTTAAACCATCACTGAAATGTCTTGATGGAACCTTTAACCATGCTAATCACTCACATCACCCTTATAAAAAAGAAATCAAGGTGAGAATACAAGAAGCGCATTAATAGACTCATTTTTAAGCCAATTTGCTGATAGGCCTTACACATATCTGAAAATCTTGATGTGATGGACAAATTCCGACTTCAGATTCCGAATCAGAATGCTCAATTTAGTCTAGAACACATACTTTTACCCCAGTAGTAAAATCTTTGTTGCCAAGTGACAGGCTAAAAGTCAATAGAAACCAAAGGAATATTGAAGCTAAAGATGTATTTTTGAAGGGCCAAAAATTGAGTAATCATAATAAGCGATATCATTTTAAGCAGTCAAGTTAGCTCAATTGATAAGGCATTCGACTACGGTGCGAGTTCGAACCCTGGCGGTGCCTAGAAATTCCCCTGGACAAGGAACTTACTGCTAATTGTCTCATTGTAACCCGTACAAAACTCGGGGAGCTGATCCTGGTTGCGATGGCTATTTGTGGAATGTCAAGGGTGTGCGCTCTTGTAGCAGCAAAGTCTCTGATTTGTTGTTAAATGGTTTATGGAATGATGTGGGGCCGTAGTGGTCAGCAACAATCTGTAAAGTGTGCTGAGGCTTGTGGATCAACGTCTAGGCGTTGTGCCTGTGCGTAGCACACTATAAATCACTGCGCTTTAAAAAAAAAAAATTTAAGCTGACAATCTAAGTATTTTCGATTTGAAGATATATCCAAATGATAATTTCCGGACTTATCCTAGTTTTGTAGGAGCAGGTGTGAATAGGTAGTAGGTATATGTTCACTGCAGGTGCATGGAAACTACCAGTACATGCACTGTAACAGCCCTCTTATATCAAGTTTTCAAAGTAACATATTACAATACCTCCAAGGTTCAGAGAAATTAATGAGGTGTCACTAGAGCTGGAATATAGATAAAAAAATAAATAAATGAATACTGTCTCTGCATCCTCTTAAATGAGTTTGCTCTAGCTATGATGGCTATGTTTTATATCACACCATCTTTCCATCCTAGTAAGTACCGAGTCTTGGTTGTTCACGCTATGATGGCTATGTGATCTCAACATAGCCAAAATCTATAAGATATTCAAATTGTACTCACTTGGCCCTTAAATACGCCACTAGACCTAGGTCTCTGTGTCACTCCATCTTTCCACCCTGATGAGTCTTAAATGATGTTGCTCTCGCTATGATGACAGCTATGTCATAACAACATAGCCAGAATCTATGAGATTTTCAAACTGTACTCACTTGGCCCTAAATACACCACTAGACCTAGGTCTCTGTGTCACTCCATCTTTCCACCCTGGTGAGTCTTAAATGAGGTTGCTCTCGCTATGATGACTATGTCATAACAACATAGCCAGAATCTATGAGATTTTCAAACTGTACTCACTTGGCCCTAAATACGCCACTAGACCTAGGTCTCTGTGTCACTCCATCTTTTCACCCTGGTGAGTCTTAAATGAGGTTGCTCTCGCTATGATGACAGCTATGTCATAACAACATAGCCAGAATCTATGAGATTTTCAAACTGTACTCACTTGGCCCTAAATACACCACTAGACCTAGGTCTCTGTGTCACTCCATCGCTCCACCCTGGTGAGTCTTAAATGAGGTTGCTCTCGCTATGATGACTATGTCATAACAACATAGCCAGAATCTATGAGATTTTCAAACTGTACTCACTTGGTCCTAAATACGCCACTAGACCTAAGTCTCTGTGTCACTCCATCTTTCCACCCTGGTGAGTCTTAAATGAGGTTGCTCTCGCTATGATGACTATGTCATAACAACATAGCCAGAATCTATGAGATTTTCAAACTGTACTCACTTGGTCCTAAATACACCACTAGACCTAGGTCTCTGTGTCACTCCATCTTTCCATCCTGGGGAGTACGTACTGAGTCTTAACTGAGGTTGCTCTCGCTATGATGACTATGTCACAACAACATAGCCAGAATCTATGAGATTTTCAAACTGTACTCACTTGGCCCTAAATACGCCACTAGACTTAGGTCTCTGTGTCACTCCATCTTTCCACCCTGGTGAGTATTAAATGAGGTTGCTCTCGCTATGATGACTATGTCACAACAACATAGCCAGAATCTATGAGATTTTCAAACTGTACTCACTTGGCCCTAAATACGCCACTAGACCTAGGTCTCTGTGTCACTCCATCTTTCCATCCTGGTGAGTCTTAAATGAGGTTGCTCTCGCTATGATGACAGCTATGTCATAACAACATAGCCAGAATCTATGAGATTTTCAAACTGTACTCACTTGGCCCTAAATACGCCACTAGACTTAGGTCTCTGTGTCACTCCATCTTTCCACCCTGGTGAGTCTTAAATGAGGTTGCTCTCGCTATGATGACTATGTCATAACAACATAGCCAGAATCTATGAGATTTTCAAACTGTACTCACTTGGCCCTTAATACACCACTAGACCTACAATGCTGGCCATAAGTGTTGGGACGGTTTGATAGGGTAATGTACATAAGCACCCCACTCCCCCCGATCAACGTTGAATCCGACTTTTTTGGTCACACAAGCCTTGTGGCACCCAACATTGATTGGTGGGGAAGGGGGAGGGTTGGGGTGTTAGGAAAGGGTTTAGGCTTGACACCAAAGAAACCTCCACTTTATCACGTTAATAATAACGGAAATAAGGTCATAATATAGTGTACGTTTTCCATAAGTGTCCCAACACATTTTGGCCATGGTTGTATTTGAAAAGTTGAAAAAGAATCATCTAATTTCAGTTTTTTGCTTATAACTCAAAAAGTAGATATGATATTGACACCAAATTTGGAGCAGTTAGAGATCTTATCATTTGGCTTTACCAAAAATATTTTGGATGGCTACATTTTACATTTAGGGACTGGTCACTTAAAATGTCTTAAAGCGATATTTTGGCCCTGTCTATGTTCACTATTCGTCACTTTAACTGTCAAAAACTTGGGTTTTAAAATGGAAAATTATTGTTTCCACCAATTAAAATGTTACATTACAGCTATAGAAGAAAATAAAAGTTATCACAACATCTCGTGATCAAAAAACAAATAAAGGAATCGAACCCATGCACACCTGTTTTCCCAATTTACCGCAGTCTACCACAAATGAAGCAACGGAGTAAATCAACTTGTTAGCATTAATTTCGATTACATACAATAATGGATGAAAAAGTACTGTTTGTTAGCTCAGTTGATAGTCTGCTTTTATTTGTGATATTATTTATGAAAATAAGAATCCTACATATTTTCATTTCAACAGAAAAGTGAGAAATTGGTAATTTTAATAAGAAAGCAAAAAAAAAACAAAAAAAAAAAAAAAAACAATTTTTTTTAATCGTTAGGAATCGAACTCAGACTTTTTGAGCATAAGACAGACCCTTATCAACTGAGCTAATAGTTTCAAGTAACATTACGAAGTATTTTGGGGCATAAAAGCTATTGCGAAGTTAATAAAAGTGTTTAAACTAACCCGCTACTTTTAGGACATGAAAATTGTCTTATTGGCTATAGAAGAACGGTATTCAAGGCCTTTTTGAAGAAAATATATTCTAAAAGTGTAAGAAAGTCTGAAACCCACGGTATGCACTCGTAATCTAAATAAAGAGATGGTAGTGATTCTCTTTTATTATAGCCTGCATACCGTGACCAAATCACCTTCCGTGTACAAATGTCAATGATGAATCGAATTATTGAACGGTTCACTGAGGCATTGTATTATCTAAATGACCTATGCCGTGCATTAGGGTTTCAGCTTTAGCATAATGGTATCGCCGAGTTATAAATATGTTTAATAAGGAAATATAATTATTAGGTCTTGATGATGCTGAAGCTGATGATGATGATGATGATGATGATGATGATGATAATGATGATATGATGATGATGATGATGGTGATCATCATCATCATCATCATCATCTTCATCATCATCATCATCATCATCATCATCATCATCATCATCATCATCATCATCATCATCATCATCATCATCATAATCATCATCATTGGATCCAAAAGGTGTGCCTATATCTGCCTGTAATAGACTAGTCAAATTTCTTGGAAAGGGGCATAAGCCATCAAGGCGCATTTTTGGTTTAAAGTGGTATCTATGACTTTTAAGTCAGTTTGGGTATGCTAAGTTCATGAATCACGGATACCAAAAATAATTTATATGCTTTGACCTGCTAATTTGCATCAAACAAATTGACTACCAAAGTTATCAGAGTTTTAAATACTAATTTGATGATTTTGGCGGTTATTTTGTTTTTATTCAAAATTATAATGTCAAAACGTTATAATTGTTTATGGTATCCACGTTTGTTGGATTCAGCCTACCCCAATTGACTTTAAAAAACATAGAGACCGTGTTTAACTTTAAAAAAACGCACCTAAGACTTCTATTACTCAGCAGAAAGTCGACTAGTCTAATAGGATATGAAGGTGAATAGTCAATGATGTTTGCTATCTTCTGAAGATGATGAAATTCTGATTTAGATATTATGTGTAATATTATGATAATTACTTTTTTATGTGCTATGTTATTTTTTATACGCAAGTTTCTTTGAAAGCGCTTTAATAAATTTCAGTTATAAAATGTAATTTAGGCCCACTCCTGCCGACTATGATTATATTTACACGATTTACTCGTTGTAAATACGTTTTTGATGCAAACGATGAAAATGATTAAAGTTTGTTTGTTTTTTGTCTAAAAATGAGCTTTTTTAATTTTAAGTATTTTTTTTTTCCAAAATCACTCTTTTAAAAGACTTCAATCAATTCCTGTCAACAAATATCATGTATTTCTGGCGATTAAATCACTACTCTTTCGAAATAAAACATCATTTTAAGCAAAATATGTAGTTCGCATAGGCTAATAATGTTCAGAACGCACTGTAAAATACATGATATTATGTATAAAATGTGACCGTATCCCTAAATCACGTGAGGAAAATGCAATATTTTTTATATAAGTGAAAAGATAAATAGTTTCTCCGTTTTCATGTAAAATTTGATGAAAATCCAAGCTATGGTTGAGGAGATATGGGCCAAAACACACATTTTAAAATTTGATTTTTGTACCTTAGAGACAATGCTGGCCATAAGTGTTGGGACGGTTTGATAGGGTAATGTAAATAAGCCCCCCACTCCCCCCCGATCAATGTTGAATTCGTCTTTTTTGGTCACACAAGCCTTGTGGCACCCAACATTGATTGGTGGGGAAGGGGGGAGGGTTGGGGTGTTAGGAAAGGGTTTAGGCTTGACACCAAAGAAACCTCCACTTTATCACGTTAATAATAACGGAAATAAGGTCATAATATAGTGTACGTTTTCCATAAGTGTCCCAACACATTTTGGCCATGGTTGTAGGTCTCTGTGTCACTCCATCTTTCCACCCTGGTGAGTCTTAAATGAGGTTGCTCTCGCTATGATGACTATGTCATAACAACATAGCCAGAATCTATGAGATTTTCAAACTGTACTCACTTGGCCCTTAACACACCACTAGACCTAGGTCTCTGTGTCACTCCATCTTTCCACCCTGGTGAGTCTTAAATGAGGTTGCTCTCGCTATGATGACTATGTCATAACAACATAGCCAGAATCTATGAGATTTTCAAACTGTACTCACTTGGCCCTAAATACGCCACTAGACCTAGGTCTCTGTGTCACTCCATCTTTCCACCCTGGTGAGTCTTAAATGAGGTTGCTCTCGCTATGATGACTATGTCATAACAACATAGCCAGAATCTATGAGATTTTCAAACTGTACTCACTTGGCCCTAAATACGCCACTAGACCTAGGTCTCTGTGTCACTCCATCTTTCCACCCTGGTGAGTCTTAAATGAGGTTGCTCTCGCTATGATGACTATGTCATAACAACATAGCCAGAATCTATGAGATTTTCAAACTGTACTCACTTGGCCCTAAATACACCACTAGACCTAGGTCTCTGTGTCACTCCATCTTTCCATCCTGGTGAGTATTGAGTCTTCATCTTATTTATAGCAAGTTCTCTATGATGAATGTCTTTTCCACCTGCTAACCAGAAATTACCATATTGAATCAGCACTGGACTTCCCATTTGCTCTCTGGATCTTGTGGGTGTGGATGATCTGGAATCTACAAAACAGAATGAAAATTTAAGGGGTCTGCACACTCTCAGAAATGCATTAAAGCCTTAAAGGGCAGGTCTATAGCAAAAACAACATCATATCATTGGCAAGCAAATATTATGAGGACAATGAAAATGACTCCTTTTTTGAGAAAATAAGACGTTTAAAATTGATATTCCGCAAAAACCAACTTAAGCGGTGAGTTCCTTCGAACGAGACAGATTTGGCCTAGAAAAACGGTGACGTCATGAAATGAGATGTGCCCGCTGTGAGAAATCAGCCGCTTCTTTTTTATATATTAGACAATTGTGATATTACAATTCATATGTATATCAATATCATGAGAAATATTAGGCCTAAAAATAAATACATAATTTGAGCTTAGAATTTCATCTGAGACTAGCATATAAACCGTGTTAAGTCCACAAACTCATGTATCTGATTTCCCTGTATATTGCAATGCTATAGTTTCAATTGGATGAAATATTACAAAGCAAACGTATAGTAACAATTACTGTGTGGGCTTTGTTCCCGAAAGAGAACAATAGCGTGCATATTGTTATGCAGCATTGTTATGGTAAGTGATGGTACAACTCATTGTTGCTAATGTCAAACTTGTCAAAGTGATTGTGATTGTATGATGAGAGCACGATAAAGTGTCCGCTTCATTTACCTATCCTACGTCATCATTCAAACGGGGGAGAACACGTACGCTTCAAACGGGGGAAGAACACGTACAAGGCTGAACTTTACCCACACAATTTCTCCTTTTTCAGGAGAAATATGCACAAAAAAATTGCAACAAGTGTCAACTTGTAATGTAATAATTATTCTCTACGAATAGGGATAAACTTGTTTTTGCTATAGACCTGCCCTTTAATGTACGATTTCTGTCAAATTTTGATTTTGTTATTCTTTATTCAAAATGTTGAAATAATATTAGTAATAATGGACGAGAAGGATTGCTGTCCATTTTAGATTGACATAACAAGGTAAAGTGAAAGAAACCCCACTGGTTATTTTGGTCATTTAACACATAGTTCTAAGGGAGGACATATTATCATAATTTTTAAATTATGATAATATGTCAAATTTTGCTCTGTTGACCTACAAAGACAACAAATTTGGCCGATTCCATTTTGGTGCAAGTTGTGTAAACATTACAAATATGCGAAAAAATCAGGTTTGAAAAAAAATTAACCAATTTCATATTATAAGACCGTACATTGTGGCTTTAATTAAAAGTGCTGTAACCTCTTTATAATAAATTGAATATGTAATGCTAAACAAATTACTTTTTAAAAGTCATTTTAGCCTTATTTGGTCAATAATTCCAAAAATAAGGCCAATCTCCAAAACATGAGTGAGTGTTTAGATTACAGAAACTCACAAAAGCCAAATTTAGGATTCCCACTTTTTTTTAATGAGGCAAAAAAATGTATCAAAAATGTGTGTTTTTACATCAAATCTGTTTATTTATATAGATTAATTGATTAATTGATAAGGCATCATCCAAAAATGATACTTTTATATATCTTGCACTTTTAATTAATGCATTTCTCAGAATGCATGTCTTAAGTGAGACTCGCTGAGATTTTTAATATTTTTTAATGTAATTCGCTAAATTGCAGCTAATCAAATGGTTTGACTGAATTACTAATTGATTGATTAATGAAATGAATTGATCGATTGATTATCAAATAATTAAATAGATGGTTGGATTGGTTAATTTGATGGATCGATTGTTTGATAGATCAAATTGATTATATTTTATTGATTGATTTATTGATAGATTGATCAAATCAGAAATATGAAAAGAGTCTCTACTGGTGTTTGAGTCATTTGGATAAATAAAATATTTAAGTAATACAATGCAGACTTTATTATTATCTTATAGATAAAGAAAGACTTATTAGATATTGATTTTCCATGTGAGACTCAAAAGCCACAAAACTTTTTTTCCACACACTAGAAACAATTCCTTAACCCTAACCCGCCTGAATACTACAAAATACTACTTGATATATGCGCTGTGCTTGGCATGCGAGGGGTCTCGGGTTCGAATCCCACCCAGAGCAAACAACTTCTTTCCTTCTTTTCTCTCTTTATTCTTTCCTTCTTTCCCTTCCCGTCGCCGAAAAGCCCTAAGGGCGTTAGGGTTAGGTTACCACTATCGAAACTCAGTATAGGCTTCCTTAACCCTAACCCGCCTGAATACTACAAAATACTACTTGATATATGCGCTGTTCGTGCATGCATCCCACGTGGTGTGATGACGCATCGCCCTAAGTGATATATAGGCACTGTCTCGCTGGCCAGCGAAGCCCAAGACCCGTGGCAAAGTGTCGCCGACCGAGTGCTTGGCATGCGAGGGGTCTCGGTTCAATCCCACCCAGAGCAAACAACTTCTTTCCTTCTTTTCTCTCTTTATTCTTTCCTTCTTTCCCTTCCCGTCACCGAAAAGCCCTTAGGGCGTTAGGGTTAGGGTACAAATAATAGACTCCTTTAATCAGTTTTGCAAACTTAATTTATAAATTTAACAACCATTTATCTTACAGGCACTTCCTTGTCTAGAACTTGGCCGACCTTTCACCCCTCCTTCATTCCTCCATTCATCAGATCTTTCCTTCTGGTAGCTAGTGATGTTGCCAGGTCGAAGGTCAACTTCTATGACCTGTGACCTTGCAATCGGAAGCGATCTCCAGCTAGCTGAGGACTTGGCTGAATTAATGCGAGATGAGGCGGATGTCCTTGCAGTGCCTGGACGATTCCTTCTTGCCACAGATGATGGTCTTCAGGAAAAATAAAATGCAAATAAAATAACAAATTATGACATAAACATAATATGCAGAAAGTCAATAAATTTTGTGTACGAGGAATTTCACAGAGGATGGAGTATGGGTGGCAGTGCGCAATTCCAGTTAAAATCCGTACATCCCCTATGGAAGACATGACCTTAATCTTTCACACTAACTGTCGTTTTATCTTTTCTGTTTTGGGAGCTCTATTGTTCAGAAACGAAAACGAAAGGGATTAAGTGAGATGGTGTGTAATTTGACTTCATTGTTACGTTTGGGGCATCATGCTTCTCATTTCAAGAGGTAATAATAGGTGCTGTCAATCACACTTATGTCTGTCAATAAAGGTTGGATGATAAGTCAATTATATGCAACACTGGTGCTTCAAGTGGGCAATTTTACTCATGTCTCTCATTAACTAGGCAGGATAGGCCTACATCAGGTCCGAATGCAAATTTGATGTCATTCTGGTCTATATTACTGTGACATAAAAAAAAATGACCCCTGCCTCTTCTCCTCTCGCTTTCTTCTCTTTCTAGTCTGTCTGTCTCCCTCCCCCAACTCTCACCTGTGTCATCTTTTGGATTATGGTTAAGCATCTGCAATACATGTAGGTATATGATGCTTTAATCAGAGAACTTGAACCACCGTTACTAAAAAAATCAGTCCAAATCCCAGGTCTAATAATCAAAGTCGCCCAAGTTTCCTCATAACCATTGGTTTCTATGCGACATGTACCTACCAGACTGAAGTTGTGAGTGCCAATGTTAAAAAGTCACCCAATTTCTTAACCATTAGTTTCTACGGGACAGAAAATTGTCAAAAGTCGCAGGGAAAATCATTAAAAGTCACCCAATGGGGCTACCAAATTTAGGGCCTGACTTGGAAGGTTTGTGCAACTGTAGCATACACAAGTCATACACACAGAAGTGGAGTTCTGCATAATTGGTGGGTTGATTCACATCATGAAATATTGACCACTCATTCGCTAGGCAATACTTGTAGAATCGCTTGACCTTGGTGCCAAAGTTTCTTTGTAAACACCGAAGAGATTCCTGTTTCAAAACAACATTATATAGACTTATGCCCATATCATATACTAGCAGATCAGCATGCGACAACAAAATTACTTGTGATCAAATGCCAGTAGCGATGTAAAATACTACCAGCATTCAGTTGTGGCCAGTGATGTCACAAGAAAGTTGCCTTTAGTCAACTGGCTGCAATTTGACTCTGTAGGGTATGCTAGTGACTACAGATTGATATATCTGCAGTCACTTTTCAGATCAAGGGGGGGTCCAGGGGCCCGCATAAGGGCTCCTGGTGGGGTCCAGGGGCGAAGCCCTGGCGATGTCGAGGGTCAGAGCCCCCGAAGCCAGAGGGCTACTACACTGTAAAAACCCTATTGAGGCCCTCTCAGGAGAGCAATTTTACAGGAAAAAAAGACACATAAATGAAGACAAAATGTTTAATTTGAATGAAAAAATACCACTTTTTAGTACAATGTGAGCGAAAATCAAATACTTAACCTCACTTGTTACTTATTACAGAGGGTTTCTAGATGGTCCGTTAAAGCAATTCTTCCCTTGGATCCATAAGATATCATGTCCCCACACAGTGAGCAATAAGCTTTACCGACGACAGCAATTTTTTTGATACTATTTTCCTCCACCGTACAGCTCAATTCGCGACCATCTTTAACATGTATTACTTTCACTTCGTGATCCAGCCAGCTCCAGCGGAACGTGTTTTTCAGATCTTTATCAACTACGCCGACGTTCGCGTCATTTTTCTGAAGCGTTTTCATCTTGATTTTGGTTTAATACTGATAAACAAATCCTGTCGATCACACAATATCAGTTGTCAAAATTAAAGATGGCCGAACAATGTTGATAGAAAGCAAGCTTATCAGTGATTGGTTTATATCGGCAAGTGACGTCATAATGGACCAATCATAGAAATCGTTAGTAAAATTACAATAGCGTGTCTTTGGGCGACTTTTAAAATAGTAATTCATGAATAATCGGCAATTTTTCCATTCATGTTCGCAAGAAAAACACATTGAGCGAATTTTTGCGTGTTTTTTCAGCAGGTATTTGCCTTTACGACTTGCCAACCACGGCGCTTACGGCGAAACAAGAAGTTCGTTAAAAAAGAGAGAGATGCTCTTTGCCAATGTTCAGGAGCTTAGAGGGGGGCCCTACCCCCCCAAATGTCTCAACGGATTTACAATGATCTCAGGGGGGTCGGATTTTGGTCTCAAATCCACGGATGCCTGTGTTACGTAAGACGAAGAAGAAACCCGCCCGGAACCCACCCTACTCATTATTTCATTGTACTTATTGTAATTTGCCATAACACATTACGTAATCAACACAAAGCTTTTGTGAGGACGTAGTGAGTGGATAAGAAACTGACAGCGGAGGATACGAAGGATACGTCAATTTTTAGTTGTCAATCATGAACTGCCGCAACGTTTTAGTATTTTACTGCATGGCATTCCTGCAAGCACCATGACAAATTATGCCATATTTTTCCAAAGATCATCTCATATGGAGTAAGCTGAATGCGATCTGTAGTTTTGTAACATTCCGATCGCTTTTGATCACCTATTATCATGTTGTGTAAACATAATTAGCATGAACACAAATGCAATTTGAATGCGTAGCAGATCTATAGAAATAAGGCTGCCCGCTTTTAGGTAGAATTTGGCTTGTGTCTGGCCTAGTTGCCTATCTATAACCACTTGATTACCTGCTGTTAGCATTGATGAACTGTTCCAAGCTTTCTGAATCCAGATTGACATCTGCAAACTCATCAACCAGGATATCATCAGCAGCTCTCTCTGTCATACCGCTGTAAAAGAGAAAATTATCTTAAGTTTTAAATTTGAAAATAAAAAACAAATCAAGCAAACAAACCAATCAATCAAGTAATCAATGAAAATGATAATCAGTCAATCAAACAATCATAATAAAACA
Source organism: Amphiura filiformis (assembly GCF_039555335.1). NCBI lineage: Eukaryota > Metazoa > Echinodermata > Ophiuroidea > Amphilepidida > Amphiuridae > Amphiura > Amphiura filiformis. Next base: position 34,809,297 of record NC_092629.1, read on the forward strand.
ACTAACTTAACAAATCAACAGACCAGTCAATCAATATATTGATTACTCAATCAATCAATCAATCAACTAATCAATACATCAATCAATCAGACCTGCAGCATTGGTTGAAACTAAATTTTGAAAGTTTTTTAACAAGAAATTATATAACATCAATGTTCTTCAGTTGTGACAGGTACCAAAGAGTAGCTACGAAAATTCTATATTTTTATATCAAATTCAGTCTTAATCAATCAAGACCTATCAACTCAAACATGTGTGGACACATTCCTTGTTTAGGTATTCATCTCATAGGCTGACGGCCTCATTCTATCAACATAGTAAAGAACTGAGAAACTTAGAGGCAAATTTTGTGTCACCTTAACACCAGAATCTGGTGGCAAGAGTCTGCAGTTGTGCCCAAATTAACCCCCTGAGCACTACCTGCGAATCTAACACTGCCTCTGATTGGTCAATTACATAATATCTTCACTTTAATCACCAATCAGAATTGAGCTTTGCAAATAATTCACCAATTTTTTTGCGTGGTGAAATTATTCTAACAATGTTGCTGATTGGTCCAATTGATAATGAAAACTTCTTTTTGGCCAATCAGCAGGTAGTTTAAGAGGCAAATTTTGTGTCAGCCTTACCACCAGAATCTGGTGGCAAGAGTCTGCACAGTTGTGCCCAAATTAACCATTTGACCCATGTTTTCTTTTCATTTGAACCAATTTTTAAAACATTCCCGTCCTGTCACAATGGAGCAGTTGGACACAGGAGCATCGGAGTCCGACACAACCAGCATCACCCAATATACGGCATTGTCTGTAATAAATGCCAGGGTTTGTCTGTGATAAACACCCCAGGGGCATGCAATTTTTTTGAAAAAGGGGGCGGGTTTATTGAAGCAAATTTTTAATGAAAATAACCTAAAAATAGGTGCGAAAATCAAAAGTATCACTAACTTGCGGTTTGTTTAAGGGTTCAAATCCAATATGGCGGCATCCATGGCACAGGGTTTTATCACGGGAAATACTATGAAATTACATCTGTAAGTCCATTTTTAAGCAAGAATGTAATTTATTTAGTGAAATTCTACAATTTGCCAAAGAACTGGATGGAAGTTTAAGTGAGGTTGTGATCGTGATGGCCATGTAACTCTGACATGACTGATGAAAACTTACTCACATGATATGGCATGGATTTTTTCCCTTTTTGGTCACTTTTTCATTGAAAACACACAGGAGGGTGTTTATGCATTTATTAGAGGGTGCGTTTATTACATACAATACAATACATGCACAGTTGATAGGCATCAAAGGATTCAGTCTATTCATCTCACCTCATTGGTCTAGAGGAAGAATTCCCAGCAACTTCTTCATCTTCAAATTCCTGTTCTCCAATTTCGTTGGTTTCATGTTCACCACCCTCTTCCTCATCTCTCCTTGGACTATTCTTTTGTACTGTATCAACAGCAATTTTCAAACAGTCATATAACATCCCATCTTCATCAGCAGTGGTAGATTCCAGTTTCTCCTCATCTGATTGGTCAATGCTATCGTCTAACTCCTCTGGTAGGGGTGAGCTTCTTGGACTAGTCTTGGCTGATGGGGTGGCCACCCGTTCTAGTTCGGCTGGGTTGGTTTTGAATCGCTCATGGAGACGGGATGAGACCGAGCGAGGAATATCATCTTCAATCTGTGAGATAGAAATAAGGTATGTTAAAATGTATGTAGGACACAAACCACTGTTAAGGGGGTACTACACCCCTGCCCAATTTTGTGCCTATTTTTGCACTTTTCTCAAAAATTATAGCGCATTGGGGACAAGTAAGATATGTATATTATAGGGGCAAGGACTACATCTATTGCACTGGAAATTTTATTTCGCTCAATTTCTGTAATTGCGCGTTGTGTCACGGGGTCATTAAATATGCAAGAAAAAATGTAATGTTTTGTAAACTGGCAAGTTTAGCCCCCTAAATTCACATTTTTTGTCAGATTAATTATTTTTTGTTGTCACTGATGCTAAATATAGGTTAAATACAATACATATCCAAAAAATTGAGGTCACAACTCATTTACATTTCGAACAGCGCCCTCACGAAGATGAAATTTATTGCAAATTCAACATTTTCAGGGGTCCAAAGTCGATGTGGTCCACCTTCAAAATTTATAAAACATCACTTTTATATGACTACTAGTCTTAAATTACAACTTTGTAAAGTCCCAGTAATTGTATAGGTGGTGGATAGTCACAGCGTTTTTCTCGCAGCGGCAAATCGCCGCGATTTTTTTCCCGCCGACGAACAGCGACTTTGTCGCACTTGTTCAGCGGAAAACGCTAGCGAGTCCATTTTTTGCCGCCGACGGAGTTGCGATAGAAAAAGTTCAAGTAGAAATTTTTTCTACTGGAAACGATTTTAGCTGGCGATTTTCTGTGCTTGTCCAATCAGGTCGTGTTATTTCACCACGTGATCACTTTACCGGGAAATAATATTGCCCCAAGTAAGTATGAAGAAATCAAAGACATCATGGCGAACTTGACTGACGAACAAATTGAACAGCGTATGTGGAACAAAATCTTTTCTATATTTTACGTCGGAGTGATTATCGTGATGCCCAAAAGAAAAAAGAATTCCTGGCAATCCATTGCTTCTGCGTTAAATATCGAAGGTGTAGGCCTAGATCTTTATGTTTTGAGCACAGTTTAATAGGTCTGTATGTACGTGCATGGTGATGTGTGGTGATCTAGTCTATACTTTCATGATCCTCAGTGGTATACGCTGGCGAATTTACGTAATAAATCGGATTAACTACCATAGCAATAGGTGAAAACAATTTTGAACATATCGCGCTGCACTACAAGCAGGTTGTACTCATCACCTGTGTGTATCTGCAATCATAGATTGAATACAATACGCTGGCGAAGTTACGTAATAACCGGATTAACTATCATAGCAATAGGTGAAAACAATTTTTGAATATACCGCGCTGCACTGATACCGTCACGCGGTACCTCTTCATTGAACCATATCAAGCTGATTACTTGCACCTGTAAGATTAGTATCTTTGAAAAGACCAGTATTGTATTAAATCTATGATTGCAGACATACACAGGTGATGAGTGTAACCTGCTTGTAGTGCAGCTAAATCATAGATTGAATACAATACTGGTCTTTTCAAAGATACCAATCTTACAGGTGCAAGTAATCAGCATGATATGGTTCAATGAAGAGGTACCGCGTGAACGTATCAGTGCAGCGCGGTATATTCAAAAATTGTTTTCACCTATTGCTATGGTAGTTAATCCGAGTATTGCGTAACTTCGCCAGCGTATAGGGTCTATCATTAGCGCTGTAGAATTACCATTTTATCATTATCATTTTAATGATAATTCTACAGCGCTATTACTATTAGCCTGACCGTTTGACTCAGCCGGAGTGTTGACCAGTACAGTGTGCAAGACTCAAGTCGTGTTATTTTCTTGCATGTAATCTATTTCGCGGGAAATATTCAAAGCTCACGAGACTGGAGAGAGAGCGAGAGAGAGAGAAAGAAACAAAATCTGAAATTGTCCTTCAAAAATCACTGGTATCCTATCATGCACTATATACTTCATACGAAAATGACACTGTTATAAAATGCATAAAAACGGACAAGACGCTATTATTTAGGCAACATATGTCACCATAATAGACTGGCAACGCCAGCCTATAATTTTTTTCTCGCAATTGACAGCGTGATAAGTCGCAAACTTTCGCCGAAAAGTCGCACACGTTGGCGAAATCGCGGCGATTTGCCGCTGCGAGAGAAACGCTGTGACTATCCACCAGGCTTGACTTCATATAAAACGACAAGCCCAAAGTTGACCATTTTGTCAGATTACCCGGTAATTATTTTTTGTTGTCACTGATGCTAAATATAGGATAAATACAATACATATCCAAAAAATTGAGGTCACAACTCATTTACATTTCGAACAGCGCCCTCACGAAGATGAAATTTATTGCAAATTCAACATTCACAGACTCCCAAAGATGAAATTTATTTAAAGGGCAACTTTTGAGTCCAAATTTAGACCCCCATACTCCAACTTTAAATGGCTGCCACAGAAAATCCGTAAGAGCTACAGAGCTCAAATTTGCAGATATTTAATATTTTTACATGTACAACATATGACTGAAATATAAAGCAAATCTGAGGGGGTCAGGTGGGGGACCTCCTTGATTTCATATGGACTGACCCATTAATTATCGCCTTAGCGCTCCCTCTTTGGGATAATGTAGGACTATTCCCTGCAGTTGGACTTTTTGGGACTGGTGGGTTTGTTAGAGTACCTCATTTCTAAATACCTCCAAATTTAGGCCTTAAAATATTGTTTGATTGGCGTAACCCGACCTACCCTAAATTTAGGCCCGACCCTAACTTTTTTCTTTTTTTTTTTTTTGCAAAAAAATAAAGAAAATTTAAAGAAAAAAGTTCCAAAGCCTTTATCAAACGAAATTTACAGTTTAAAAAGTAAAAAAAAAAAAATCCCGACCTACCTACCCTAAATTTTTTTTATGTTACGCCAATCAAACAATTTTTTTTAGGCCTTACTCACCGATTTGATGGACTTCTGGCTCTTTGCATCGTCTTCCTCGTTCTCATCAATTATGGTCTTAGCACTCCCTCTTCTGGATAACATGGACTATTCACTGCAGTTGGACTATATGGTAGGTTTGTTGGAGTTACTCCCCCCTTCCCTCATATGAGACCCAAACTCACCGATTTGATGGATTTCTGGCTCTTTGCATCGTCTTCCTCATTCTCATCAATTACTGTCTTAGCACTCCCTCTTCTGGATAACATGGACTATTCACTGCAGTTGGACTATATGGTAGGTTTGTTGGAGTTACTCCCCCCTTCCCTCATATGAGACCCAAACTCACCGATTTGATGGATTTCTGGCTCTTTCCATCCTCGTCATCATTCTCATCATTTATGGTCTTAGCACTCCCTCTTCTGGATAACATGGACTATTCACTGCAGTTGGACTATATGGTAGGTTTGTTGGAGTTACTCTCCCCTCTCCCTCATATGAGACCCAAACTCACCGATTTGATGGATTTCTGGCTCTTTCCATCCTCGTCATCATTCTCATCATTTATGGTCTTAGCACTCCCTCTTCTGGATAACATGGACTATTCACTGCAATTGGACTAGATGGTGGGTTCTCATATGAGACCCAAACTCACCGATTTGATGGATTTCTGGCTCTTTGCATCGTCTTCCTCATTCTCATCATCAATTATTGTCTTAGCACTCCCTCTTCTGGATAATGTAGGGCTATTCCCTGTAGTTGGACTAGATGGTGGGTTTGTCGGTAGAGGTCCATCAGTGTTCTGGATTGTAATTCTGATAAAAATGTGAAATTCATTATTAAAATATCTCCTGTAAGTAATTAATTCTCATTCTATAAGCAGGGTTCCCGCACCTTGAAGCCTTTCAAATTCAAGGACTTTTCATGGACTTTAAAGGTCCAAAAGCATGATTTTCAAGGACTTGCCACAACACAAAATCATGATGTGGCTCTCCATACGGCACGTATTAACGAAAGTGACAGCTCCTCTGTCAAAATTATACTTTAGGTAAAATTTCAATTTTCAAGGACTTTCAAGGACATTGTGCAAATTTCCAGGACTTTCAAGGCCTTGAAAAGGTGTTTTCAAATTCAAGGATTTTCAAGGACTCTCAAGGACCGCGGGAACCCTGTATAAGATGAAATTGATCAAATAAACAGCTTGTACTGCACACACAAATGCAGGATTTCTCTGCAGCCAGGACAAAAATGTATGTGACTGATCCTTAACTCCAAGTGGCATATAACTATAGGGTCCACAACTTATAAGTTCCCCCCTAAATACTTTTTTTCAGTCGAAAAAATATTTGACAAAATGCAAAGGTGTAAAAATGTTTGGGTAGCCTTATTTGTTTTATACATATGGACCAAATTATAGCCTCACACGTCAATGCGTTCAGTCACAATGGTTCATAATGTAAAAAAAGAAACCGCTTTAAACAGTGTTAAAAGTTGCATCTGAGTCCATAGGAATCAACTCTCAAACAATGCAGCAGGCCAGGTCTATTCATGTGTTTGTTAAAGAAAACCTGACTGCTATGGACTCAGGTGCAACTTTTAAAATGGCCTCTTTTCTTACACAATTAACCATTGTGACTGAACGCAATAATGTGTGACGCTATAAATTGGTCCACATGTGTAAAACAAACAGGGCTATACATACCTTTTTATATATTTACATTTCGTAAAATATTTTTCGACTTATTTTAAAAAGTATTAGGGTCCCTATATAACTATATAGACTCAAGGAAATGAGAGGGTAGGAGAAGAGTAAATGCAGTGTCAGAGAGAGCTCAGTCATAGACCTCTGTATAAACTGCCCATTCACCGGACAAGGGAGGTTCAGTTGCCAAAAGATTTCAGCCCGAATTGTGGGTCAAATAATCAAGAAATTACCCAAGTTTTCTCTAGTCCATTGGTTTCTATAAGGAACAGGAAACTACCGGAAGTCGTGGGAGCCAATGTTGAAAAGTCAGCCAATTTTATTCTTATCCATTGGTTTCTATGGGACAGGGAAATGTCACAAGTTGTCATTGAGTACAACCTAAATAAAAAAATGGGGGGGTCATTGGGTATTAAATGTCAAAAAAATGTGTCATCGGTTTAAAAATTTGTGAAAAACTGGAGCAAAATTCTATTTCTTGTCCCACATTTCCCAAATTTACTATACAAATTTGCTGAAATAACATAATTTAAAAGTTTCTGTATTATATTGTGGCATTTTGATGATACAATTTTAGAAAAAAAAGAGGGTCATCATCAAGGTTTTCTTTAAGCATTTTGTTGAAGGGGTATTTTCAAATTTTTTGGACTCTTTCAATTGTGAATTTTCCCTCTGAAGGGGTCCAAAACATTGTCCAAGGGGTATTATTTTTATAATATTATTTTGAAGACATTTTTAACAATGTGTATGTTTTTGGAGCAGTGGTGGATTTACAGCAGTCAGAAGAGGGGGGGGGGGGCAAATTTAGAAGAAAATAATAAAATGTAAAAAATGCCCCCTGAGAAGGAAGAAATTTTTGCAAAATATAGACCTAATTAAAGCGATTTGGTGGACCATTTTGGCACTATTAAATGTGTAAAATTTAAGTTTAAAATGCCGAAAATTTGTGAAATGAGCAGTCCATGGAGCCTTTCGTTTAAGTTTTCCCTATTATGGTAGGCCTATTGAGCTTAAACATAAATTGGCAAATGTCAAAAGCAGAAGTGAAAGTGGCCATTTGTTTACCAACTACGCAGGGGATGTCCCCCCCTCAACTTGGAAAATTTTGCAAAATGAAGATGCAGTTGAATCGATTTGATGGACCATTTTGGCACTATTACTGTGTAAAATTTAAGTTTGAACAGTTGGAAAAGCCGAAAATTTGAGAAATGACGGTCCATGAAGCCTTTCGTTGCCACATTTTCATTTTCCCTATTATTGTAGGCCTATAAATTGTGTTACATATAGGGCCTAAATTGGCAAATGTAGAAAGCACAAACTGACACTATACAAGTCTTCAGACTCGCAATCGATGCAGACAAAATATGCTGGGTCCTGCATATCGGGAGCAGGTCCTAAATGCCAAAAGCCGATAATAAATGCACAATATCAGTCACATTCAGGTGTTTCTCTATTCAAATCTTGCAATATTTGAACGTGTACATTTTCAAGATTTTATACGCGTTGGGACTTTGGGACTTAGTATTTGAAGGGGGCCGCAAAGTGCCTGAACGCGTAAATATGCGTGTCTTGTGCGGTAAAGTAAACCCTTGTCATCATGTAGCCGGACCAAAAAAAAAGGGGGTCAGCAGGTATGACTTTTAAAAAAGGGGGTCATCGGGTATATTCGACTTTAAAAAAAGGGGGCCTTTTGATAGAGCATGGGTTTGACAAAAATATGGTCTTTGGGTGACAGTAATGCTGAAAAGGTGCAGGGGCCTTTAAAACAGCCCACTATAGATGAGTTGACCTATGATGTCACATGTTTACATTTAGACCGCCCTCTGTTGTTTCATGCCAGGCAAAATAACACAGGAATGTCTATGGCAGACCACCTAAATCTTTTCAAAACTCAACTTTTAAAAACATTTGAAGTTTGTATGATATTATGTATATAGCTTGATGCATTTGTAAACAAGTTTGATAAAATTTTTAGTATTATTTGCTTTGAAATCAAAGTTAATGAATAAAAATCAGCTTCTTCCATGTAAACTATAGTGTTTTTTGCCTGGCAGTTTAAATCTCACACCAACAGAGGGCGTATCAAATGTAAACACATGTCAACTCATCTATACATCACCCAAACCCTGAAGTGCCCTGTCCCAGGCTCAAGCTACACTTGCCCACCTCTGGTTACATCCCAGTGTCTCCCTTATCCTTATTTTATATATTGATGCCATGTTTTGTGAGGTAGTGTCTTTCTGGCTCTACTGAGGAGTGGGTAATCGTTGGAAATGATTTTCAATGGGACATGAACTGTGCTGCTTGCTTCAATTGTTCAACCATTAATAAATAGTAACACAAGAAATTCGTTATACTGAGACCAGTCAAAGCTATTTACATTTCTGGATGCAACCATTAGTTGATTTCATCAGCAGTGCATGCTGTTGTTTGAAGTGCTGTGCGATCTTGGTCCAGCAGCATCATTCCCTGTGTTGCAAGACCATGAAACATTGAGAAATGTAAGTTTTGGTTGGTCTTGATATAGACGAATCCAACAAGCCAAGTCATGGTCAGGATTTGGTCGGCCATTATCGGGTCCCTGCATGCACCAAACAGGTGTTGTGAGTGCCCAATTGGGTGGATTAAACCCACTTAAAATTCTATGTTAGATTCTTTTGTGTTGTAAACTGTCATCATTCTTTTGTCTACCTGTAACACGGGTGATAGAATGCAGTTCAAAATGCCCTTCAAGGCCGCATCATTTCACATTTTAGGTGAGATAGCTGGGTCTCCGTCGCGGCTATGGCTGCCATTGAGGTTTAGGAATGTGTGAAATTGGATTCGTCTATAATGAAATTTCTTGTGTTATGGATAAACTACTATCCTGATGAATTTATTCACAGAAATGAATGAATAAATGAATGAACGAACGAACAAACAAACAAATATATGAATAAATAAATAAAAACTAAAAGAACTTACTTATCTCCAGTCATTCCTTTTGGTTTCCAGTAGCCGTGCTGTCTATCCCATGTAACTAGTGTCAAATCTACATATGCAAAGTGTTGTTCTATATCTTTGGTAAAACTCACCACAGATCCATTAGGCACTGTAAATATATAACATAGTGACAAGAAATGTCTTTAAAAAAGACAAAGTCTCAGGCATAACAAATATAGCTATATTGTTGCTGGGACCTATTATGGAATTAATTTTTTTATGAAAAATGTGTGCTTTTGAAATTGTATGGCATGTTAAATTAAAGGGGGTAACCCTATACTTTGAACAGCTCGTAATCGGCGGACCTTATAACATCGCGGATTAATATCAAAATGTTTTCTTTTAAAAATTTTCTTGTGATGTCTATCCAGAAGCATCACAAATCATTAATTCAAGTGCTATATTTTGTCTATTTCTTTAACACACAAATTATAGACCAGACAGGTCAACTAACAGTATTCTTAACGTGGGTCTACTTTTCGGCGTAGTGGTAAAAGCCTAACATTTCCCGCCTATTACGAGCTGATCAAACTATATTGGTTTTGGATATGGATTGTCTTTAAACTTACATACAATATTAAATATCACCAAGATATAATATTAAATATCGTCCCCTTTATGCAGCTATGTGAAAAAAACGAAAGCATTGTCAGCGTAAATGTGAATAAATAGCAAAATTTGCCATCCAATACCTTAGTATGTGTGAATTGCATTCTGGGCAGGCAAACAACAACATGTGCCGTAATTCCTGTTGTTGTTCATGTGCCATAGTGCGTGCGTGGTTGCACTGACAACACGCTAGGTTGTGAGATTTTTATACCACTAGTTCCCACAATCAGTTTTGAATGGGTGGCATATAAGGCCAAAAAAAAGGTTTGTCTCAAAGCTCGTGCACGCATTTGTAAAATCGTGAGATTTGGGGAAAAAAAGAAATGCAGATTTTTTTTTTTTTTTCAAAAAAAAATTTTTTTTAGTTTTTCCAGAAAAATTCGGCGAAAATCAGATTTTTTTCTCCAAATACCATGAAAAAAGTCGGGAATAAAAAAAAAAAAAAAAAATCGCATTTTGCATTTGTTTTCAAACCACTCGTGAGCTTTGAGACAAATCATTATTTTGGCCTAACCATGGCATACTCTAGTATATTTTTCATATTCCACTTCCTGTTCTTGATAGATTTTTGTGTATCAATAGCCAAATAAGCCAATATCGAAAGCAAAACAGATACCCTTTAGTGACAATGGGCCTATGCTGCAATGTCCATACGTTGAACGGTAAAATTTGTTTTTCCAAGCTGCATTTTTAGCTACTTTTAGCATCCACGCAGAGCAGTACCGATTCAGAAAAAGCAAACAAAATATATTTCCCCTTCCAATATGTACATTTCATATTAAAGTAAAAATGTCTGGGTTAAAAATGGATAGGAATAAAAAACCTGCCCCCATCAGGGATATTGAACTCGGACCTGGCGTTCAATGACACAGCTGCGCCACATTAACAACTGTAATTTCGTTGGGAATTTTAGAAACTATATAATACCATATTGGAGCCGAGTCTCTTCAACAGTTAATATTTTAAAGGTCATAGAAACTGTAAAAAAACTTTTCAGGATGTCAAAAATGTTGAAAAATAGAAAACTTTTTCTGGAATTTCCAAAATTAGGGTCGGTATTCATTTGTAGAGCAAAACAAAGTTGGTGAAGTACAGCATGTCTGGCAATGCCGACTCAACCAGAACCTGGCCTGATCGCAGGAATAACACGGACGTGCTTTACTGGTACAAGGTGTCCCATAAAAAGGTTACATGTAGAAAATGAACCACATTTTGTGATGGTACAACAAATTAAACAATGTCATTTTTTCAGATATTATTTATTCATCCTTCTTATAACTATTTGTTAAGTTTCTAATAAACCTTGAATGAATGAAGAAGGGGCTAATATCAGGTGCAGGGGTCGCGCTAACCTGCGTTTCTGCGCGTACAGCGCATATTTTTAAGTTTGAGCGCATCTATTCATTTTTGCATACCAGTTCAGGGGTTTTCATGCGCGCATAAAATGAAAACATGTGAAAGAAAAATAAAAGCTTCGATCTCCAATATTTACGACCTGTCCAGAAATTATGTAACATAAAATGCAATAACATAAATGTTGAAGTGAAGTGGCCGTAGCATTGTAACATAATTTAAAAATAAAAATAAAATACACACCGCCAGCGTAATTTAACACAGATTGTGATATTGTCTAGAATCACTGATGAGTTTTATTGCAGTACTGAATGACGACACGTACGTGAGTTGATAATTTATAATTCTAGGGATCGGTAAGAAATGCTTCAAGGGTGGTGTGTAGAGATATGCCAGCGGTGAAATACGAAAAAAAAAAAAAAAAAAGTGACAAAAATTTGCCCTTGAATTATGTTTTATACTTCAAAATACTCCAGTAATTCAATAAATATCATGATATTTGGCCTAAACTTGAACTCATTTGCAATGAAATGTCATTTTTTATTGAGTAAATCATGGCCTTTTCACTCGTCCATGTGACTTGCAATGCTGTTGAATTCTGCACTTTGCCGAAGTTGAATTGCATTTTATGGAATTCGGCGAACTTTTATGGCATAAAGCAACACTTTTATAGCAAGTAGGCCTACACTGCGTGGGAACTTTCTTTAAAAGCCAGATAGTTGGTTAATATAGCGAGAATCGCGGTGTGAAAGGGAGATCGCGTTTTTGCCAGGCCTCAACTATTTACACATCATAACCAAAATCACAAAATCTGATAGTGATATATTGAAACGGGCATTCAATACTTTCATGACTAGAGAACCCCTCTTTTTAGGATTTGAGCGCATATTTTTAACACTTTCAGGGGTTTCAGGGGTTCTGAGAACCCCTGGTTTTAAAACCTAGTGCTACCCCTGATCAGGTGTCAATTTGTTTATAGAATGCCTTCAGCGAAAAAGGAATTACTTGGTGTAAGTTCAAAGAATCTTCTTCCTGGGTAATGTTGGCATATGTAAGGCCCGGCTGTAAGGCAATTTTGTTTCTTGAGATAAAGAATATTTTTTTTTAGTTTTTAAAAGGAGTCACTCATTCATTCAAAATATACACTCCCTGCATGTGTGGAAGACTAATGTCATGTCTCCCACAGGGTGCATGGGTTTTAACTGGAAAAGGCTAAAAAAGTTTATATTCAGACTAATTCTGCACAGTCATAGGGGTTTTGCAATAATTATGAGGCCTGGTGGGAGGGTAAAATTGGGGGGGGGGGGAGCAAGAAATTTTTGACAAGCCAAAGGGGGGGGAATTTTGCCAGGGGAGAGGCTGGGGGAAGCAATTCATGGCACACATTCATGAGGTACATATTAAATAATACACACTAGGGCTTAGGAAAACAGTATGGAAATGCTTAAATATGCAAAATTTCCTGCTTGCTATGCTTGCAACATATCTCTAGACCATTTTAAGGTTTGCAAACTGGGATCCCAGCATGTGCAAGGGGGTAGGGGGAAAAGATATTTTGGCAGGCCGAGACGGGGGGCAAGTGATTTTTGGCGAGCCGTTTAAAAATTTTACACCCGGGGGCTAAAAATTATTGCACAGCCCCTTAAAGCCATATTATAACATTTTTGAAATTCATTTTTTACACGATTATATTGCACTTTATTAAACCAATATACCCTGCAAAAATCAAGACTCTAGGTGCTGTAGTTTTGTCAAAATCCGAGATTTTGAATAAAACGATGGAACCGGCGTTTTATTATTACGATGGAATTATTAGTCGAATGCATACACGATGTTCATAACACACAGTACGAACACGGCGTGCGGGGCAGTGATCTACACAACAAAGTGTCGTACCATAACATGACCGAAGGAGTGGTACGTATTGGCGTTGATATGCGCTGGTAGTAAATTCCAATTTTCTTTGCTTTGCCGTAGTTGTTCCGCTCAAAAATAAAAGGGGACATATATCTGACAGTAAAAACTAACATTTTATGGCAAAGAAATGCTAATCTATTTTGTATGAAAATGTTATAATATGGCTTTAAGTTAAAACTTGATTTAAAGTTTTGAAAAACAAAATGCAAGATATACTTTTTGAATGTTATGTGTGTTTGTGACATTATTTATATTGGGCCTAGAGATACCCAAAAAGTGCATAAGCATTAGTATTAATAAGGCCTCTTTTTTTTCCTTCTGTTTTTAAATCCTTGAAAATAAAGAATAATATGAAAAAGTTGGCTCATTATGAGCTGAAAAATATGGGATGATAAACTCAACATTGAGTTTCAAGGGCCTAATGTATTCTTACAATAACATTCAAATGATGAAAACTTTAACTAGAAAAAGTTTATATTTTGATTAATTTTTGAAGTCTCCGTATAGACAAATAATTTGTAATTCAATGACAGCTAATGACGCCAACTCTGAATGCACAAAACACACTTAGCAATTGGTATGTTTGACCTATGAACCTTTTGCTACACACTTACCATGAGGGTATAGGTGCACAAATTTCTGTGTGGTACGTGTTGTACTCTAGCTAGCGCTCACAGTTTAAAGTTCACTTCCTTCATTCTTGTAACTTTTTGTTGTGAAAAGTATGTGCCTTCATACTGTACAGTGCTCGATATTATTTTGCTGTGAACTACTCATGAATCTCACCACTAAAATATGTTTTCTCCTGTGAAGTTGACTGAAGGATTATGATACATTGTGTGAATGATGTAAAGTTCATTGTTGCACACAGTACATGCAAGGTATGTTGAAACTCTTAACTCTAAAGTGGTTGTAATACTTCTGATCATAGACTGTCTTCTGAAACACCACACAGATCTGTAAAAGCAAGTCCCTGTTGCTTGAGTGGTCTGCCCCATTTCTATTTAGAAATAAACAATAAACATCAGTATTGATAGCCACAATTTGGTTTGTGTGTAGGCCCCTACAAATTATGAAGTTGTTGAGTATTTATTAGTGCTGGTATCGACAAGGCGTTGTCGACAACATTTGTCGACAAGAGCACTTTTGCCGATTGGCGACAAGAGCTTTGCATGTATCAACAAAAAATATCAGAAATTTTGCGATCGAAATTGAAAAATTGGCAGAAACTTCGCTAATTTCCTTCTTTTTTACCAGCAACCCAAAAGATCTCATGCGACAAGAAATTTATGAATCTTTTTTTATCTAAATATCAGCCATCTTGGTTTATTTTTAGAACGGATGCCATGTGACGTCAGGGGGGCTGGACTGAATAACGATTGTTGATTAGCCAAATGTCAAGGTCGTTCTTAGCAGGATGACAAAATTTATTTTGTGTGTTTACTTGGTTGAGTATTAATTTTGTTTATTTATATGGTTTTTTTTACGTGAAAAATATGCTCTATTTTCTTAGTTCCTCTCACCCCACATGCAAATAATATATTTGGGGTGGTGCAATAATTATGTGTACCCGGGGTGGTGAATTATAGGGGGGGGGCAAAGATTTTTTGGCAGGCCAGAAGGGGGAAGCATTTTTTGGCAGGTCAAAAGGGGGGGGTCAAGCGATTTTTGGCAGGTCGAAAGGGGGGGGCAAGCAATTTTTGGCACAGATATTTTGGGTACCGTTTCTATATTACGCCTTAAAAAGGTGGAGGAAAACATTAGAACACATTCAAATATGCAAAATTTCCTGCTCGCTGCGCTCGCATTATATTATATGATAAGACAATTTAATGTTTTAAATTTGGGTTCCCCAAAATCTTGCATGTGTAAGGGGGGGGGGGCAAAGATTTTTTGGCACGTCAAAAGAGGGGGGCAAAGGTTTTTGGCATGTCGAAAGGGGGACGGGGGCAAAGATTTTTGGGCACGGCCAAAGGGGAGGGGCAAGCGATTTTGGCAGACCATTTTGAGAATTCACCCCCAGGTGTACACATAATTATTGCACCACCCCTAAGCAACTATGACTATAGCGTTGCCAGTATGTATCGTTTTCATAGTCCCTGCAGCGTGTTGACGGTATTAAATGTACACTCTGAAGGTTGCCGAATTTTGAACCTTAATCGTCGCAATTTGCCATAGGGCGATTTTTTGGGACATTAATTAGGTCTGATTGTCGACAATAGTCGACGACAGCTTTTTAATTTTTGTCGATTGTCGACAATGAAAATGCTTGCCGATACCAGCACTAATATTTAATGAAAGGAATAATTGTGTACATTCCAAATATCAAGTTCATTTTCCTATTTAATATACTATATGTAGAAATATTGGAGTGGTAAAGAAATTTTTTAGGTATTTTTCATTGGATTCACCCTGTATATTTTTGGTACACCCTGTATATCCACTCAAACTTTACAGATTTGCAATCCTGACAATATATGCTTTTTAAAAATGTATATGTTTACATAGTTTTGGGTGAAAACCTTTTGAATTATTATCAGAAATACAAAAAAGGAGTTGATTTTTGACAAATTGTAAGATGTGACACAATTGGGTCCCACCTCAAAAAACATGACCTGTTGTTAATCATTGAGCCCAGATATTCAAATTGCTTCACCTCCTCAATCTGCTGTCCATCTATCACAAACTCATCACCTTGCATCCTGCATACAAGTGAAATATATGTGTGGAAAAAAATGAAGGTCAACCGAGGTCAAAGGTGATCACGGAGGGTTCAAATTTCAAACTCCGTCCGATCAGGCTTAAACTTGGTGGGTGGAATCCTGCATATGAGGGGAACAGGGGCGGAACCAGACCTGACCTTCCGGGGGGGGGAGGGGGGGGCAAGATTGAAAAATTTCCCAATTTCTGATCAAAAGTTGTAGCATAGCAAGCGGCTTGCGTCGAAGCGTTAAACGGGTGGGGTCCAGGGGTAAAGCCCTGGCGGGGGTCAAGGGGGCGGAGCCCCCTGAAGCTCCTGGTTTTTGGCATATTAGAAGCTAAAAAATCAGTGTTTCAGAGTACAAATTTCACAATGAAAGTAGTATAGATCTTCTTCCCTCTTTCTTTCCCTTTTCTCTTCCCCCTTCCCCTTTTTATACCCGCATGCAATAGCATGCAGGGTATCTTCCCATCCTGTGGTTTCTTACACCCGCATGCGAAGCATGGACGGGTATATTGCCATCCTGTGGTTTCTTCTCCTCCTCCTTTTCCTCCCATCAAACACATCATTCTGTCAAGGCTAGCGCTAAAACTACAAGGGCCCGAGGGCCCATATGTGGTACAGTTAAATTACATACCCATTGGCTGTTCCATTTAATTTACATACTCCCTCTGAAATATCAAAAAAAAAGGGTATTCCGTTTAATTTACATACTCCCTCTGAAATGGCTGTTCCATTTAATTTACATACTCCCTCTGGAATAGTTTCCCTCAATCATATTGCATAGCCTGAATGTGAGTAAGAGAGACGACTCCCCTGGGAGGGGACTTTTTACAATTTCTTTATTCTAAGTGCTACGACAGTGCAACCTACATTCAATTAAAGATTGTGACTTGGACTTTCACTTACACATTTTCTGCCCAATTGGGCGACTTTTTACAATTTCAAAAATCCTCAATATAACGTGAACATGTCAAAAAGTCAAAAGGGTCATCAGGGTTGAAACAGCATCGCTATCAGTTGCTCACACAGCTACAGGTGAACAAGTATTTATGTGGATATATTTTCTCATGGCTCATTTCTTCATTTTTAATTGAATAAGATAGCAAGCTTTGCTATCAATGGGAATAAAACCTTACAGGTTTTTGTGTTATTTTTTTCATGTATATTCTAGATACCACAAGCACCCAGAGCTTCTAACCTTGAAAGAGACAAAGAATCCAACATGGCCACCTCCTACTTTGAAAGTGCTGAAGAGGATCTCACCTGCCCACTCTGTTTTGAACTCTTTATCAATCCTCATGTTCCTATTGACCTAAACTGTCCCCATGTGATCTGCTCTACATGCCTGGGGAAAATGATCCAAGGTGGAGCTCGAACCAGACCTCGCATTATCACATGCCCAGAATGTCGCAAGAAAACATCAGTTCCCAAAGGTGGTGTGAATGCTATGAAAGTTAACTTACGTGTACGTAACCTGGCAGAGAAGCACAAGAAATTTGGCAAAGATGGAGGAGCCTCTGATGAAGGTATTGGATTTTGTCGCAAACATAAAGATAAACAGCTAACATTATACTGTGCATCCTGTGATGTGCTTGTATGTATAAAATGCTCTGATGATCATGCAAGGCAATGGCATGATCTAAAGGATATCGACACAGCACATACTGAATTGAAGGAACAACTCAGCAAGTCTTTGACTGAGGTCAAGTCCATTTTTGCTAAAAAAGAGGCCACTCTACAGGCATTGGCACAAAAGGAGAAAAGGTTTAGATCTCATTTGAATGAAGAGGCTCAGAAAATAAACAAAAGAGTGGAGGAAGTTCAACAGCAAAGTGAAGCTCTGATTAACGAGCTTAATGAAATAGGTAGTAATAACTTAGAACCATGTCTAAATTTACAAAGCGAAGTGCAACAGGATGTTGAAGGTATTCAAGAAGTTATCAATGATACAAGTGGAGCTCTTGGTACAGAAAATATTACTCAACTGGTGGGTCTCAAAATGAAGTTGAATAATATCCTTGAAACAAAAGGTATGGATAGTTCCAGTGGATTTGTGCATCTAAAACAGGTGGGGTTCAAACAAAATCAGAAATTAATTGAACTGGGCAAAGTGGTTCTCCAACAGACACATATCAAGTTAGAGAAAAGTCAGCAGTTCCAGAAAACTGCAAAGACAAATATCATAGCTACGGGTGCTGATGGTGCGATTCTTGTTGGGGGACTTTACCAAAGTGATGTGTGCATATACACAAAGCAAGAAAATGGGAAGTACAAAAAGAAGGCACAAAATTTAACTCTAAGACAAGGAGGTAGGGTGCAGGTCTGTGATATGACAATGTCTATCGATGGCAAGTATATCATAGCTAGAGATGGGTACGTTGAAGTGTACTCCAATGACTATACATTTGAGTGTACTATGTACACATCCCCAAATAAAAACTCCTTTTTATTGTTTTTCATTAGTGTCACTCTGTTGCCAAATGGAAACATAGTCATTGGAGATCAAAAGGGACATGCAGTCATTATCTATGACCCCTATGGTAAAAAGCTAAGAAATGCCATCCTCAAAATATGCGGCCCACATATATCTTCGGGCCCATCTTGCATAACTGCAATAGATAACACACAGATTGCAGTATACGTACCTCAGGACTCACAATTGGGCATAGATCCAATATATAGCATTTATTTTATCGATGTGCTCACAGGTTCTTCTACAATTATTCAAATACAATCAGCCATTAGATTTGGTATGTGCTTCCATCCAGAAACAAATAGCTTGTTCTATGGATCTGATGGAGACACATGGAGATCTATATTGATAGATTTCCATGAGAACCCCATTATTAAATTCTTATCTGGTGGAACCAATTCATACAGAACTGGCAGGTGTTTGCTACACCAATTTATGCCAGGCACTCCAATTTACAAAATTGAAGTACAGGATCTTGTGACAACACAGGCAAACTCAATTACATACCTACCAATGTCCAACAAGACAGGTAGCATGATTGCCACCATTGAGTATGATGGGATCAAACTGTACAAGACAAATGAAGCTTTTATAGACATCAAAGACTGGAGAAATAATATATGGGTGGGATTGATAGGATTTCTACCATATATCTTTTGCTTCTTAGCAGGACTTATTCTGTCATATATCATATATTTTTTCATACACTGAAGACTACACATTCCCTTGCTTTCATGTATATGGACATCTGCACATATCTGTTCAGGGCTGTGTAGCAATAACACCCCGCCGGGGGGAGGGGAGGCACTCCAACTTTGGAGGTGACGCGTATGTAGGGCTGTTAAGACCCCCTTTTTCAGAGTCGCTGTCACCCAAAGACCCCATATTTTTTTACGAACACATGTTCTGTCACCCGAAGACCCCCTATTTTTTCATTTGATCTGTCACCCAAAGACCCTTACTTGTTTAATTTTAACAGCAACTTTCACTGATTTTGTCACTTATTTTGAAAAAACAAAGAAATTTGAAGCCATTTAGAACTAGAAATTTGATTTTCGAGGTTTCTGTTGCGCTGTTTCAGCTCTCACCCAAAGATTCCATTTAAAAAAAGGTCATGCTCTCACCCAATGACCCCATATTTTTTACATTTTGCTCTCACCGAATGGCTCTTAGTGCGAAAGCGCCACCCCTACACCTATATCCATTTCAAATTGAAGTGACTCCCCCGGGACCCCGCCTGACCACCAGTTGCGGGTATCTTTGCTGTTGGTCAGTTAAAATATCAAAAGTAACGAATGTCTCGCACAATAATTTTGTTGGTGGTAGTGTGTAGCATGATGTCAAACAAGTCAGAGTTTTTTTTCTGTGTGATTCAGAGCTTCGTTTAAAAGTAACAGTCGGATTACTGTGGCATTCCAAAATTCAAAAATTTCTATACATTGGGCCCTATAGACAATATTCAATAGGTATTGATCACACCACCCTGCAAATGGGCTATTCCAGTTGAAACACACACTGCTCCTGTGAAAGATTTTGGAAATATCTTCCATAGAGGGAGTATGTTTTTGGAATGTAATTGGTCCGGGTTAATCATTTTGAAACCCATACTCCCCCTGTATTATGGCTTTACCTATATCTTCCACAACTGGAGCGAATATTTCAAATGGAAGTTACCCAAGCTTTACCCAAATGTTTATTTATTCTATTTGAAAATCATACTCCCTCTGTGGAAGACTTTAGCTAAATCTTCCACAGGGGCAGTGTGGATTTTAAATGGAATAGCCCAATCCATAGGGAAAAGTGGACACACTTACTAGGATTTTCTCTACTTATATTTGGATGTAAATGCATAAATGGGATGGGATAAAAGTCCACTCTGTTGAGTAATATTCTTCTTCTTTCTACTGACATATCACAGGTTTAGGACATGAAGACCCTATAATCTCCCACTGTTAGTGCCTTTAAAGCCAGTTTAAAAACCCATCAGTTTAATATTGAGCTGTTACCATTGTGAATATAGCGATTCACATTATAAATCATGTTTCGTAAGCTTCCGTATTTTCTCAGAAGACTGAGCAAAAATTCACCTAATATTGAAAACCAAGGCATAGACTGTTCTTTAATTTCAACCTTATCAAACCTGAAACAAATGTGCTGCCTTGTGACCACACATTTTGCATATCATTGTCAACTGGAAGGGGGAAAATAAGTTTATTTAATTGATAACATGAAATTGATGTATATTTGTGTTTTCAACGCTGTGCATAATTAATGCATTTCCAAAAAAAACCCATTTTGGTACTTTTAGGGTCTGCCATTAGTGATAAATATGTGTGGTGAGTGGTTTCACGGTAGCAGTTCTGAAATTGTAAATAAACTCAAATTTGTAACGGGATGATGATGTACCTCTTTTTGGCTTGTATCATTAAAAGCATGTAAGCTACATTGATATCGATGCCACCAATAGAACGAGAAGATTTGCCCCTTAATTTTGCATACCACTTTGACTAATTTTTTTTCTCATTTCTTCACAAAATGCAAAAAAACCTGCAAAAAAATGCAATGGGTGTAGTACCTTAAAACTGCAAAACAGTAATGTTCTCACAGTACAGCAAATCACAATCACACAGGAATGGTGCAAAAAGCGAAGATTTGTTAAAAATAATAGAATCAAAACACTTCAATAGTTAGTCTGGTTTTTATCATTCCACACACAAACAAACCTTTCCAAAATTTGGACAAATCTATGAGGAATAAAATAAACAAATACAAGTGTAAGATGATACGGGCTGTTCAAGTTATAATCAAGACACCCCCTATCAAAGGCATTACCTTAATCTTCCACACAGGGAGTGTGAATTTCAAAAGGGTTTACCTGAATAGATTTGAAATTTACACCCTGTGTGGGAGATTGACTTCTATTGGCGTTGTATGGATTTCAACTGGACAAGTATCAATGTAGCGTGGAAAAATCCTGGTGGGGTCACTCAACTTGCAAAACTGACCGCACGATCGTTACCAAAATCGCGGAAAAAGGGGTCATTAGCATAGATTCATAAAAGCCTCATCCTTGAAATGTTGAAATTAGGGTCAAAATTGCAAATGTGTCCTCGGAATGTAAAAAATAGGGGTGTTTCAGAGTACCATTTTGTCCTTGTTCTGGAGTAAAAAAGGGGGTAAAATGTCATGATTTGTCCTTGAAATCAACTGCGAAAGGGGGTATTTTGTACTTGTGGTAACGGTCCAACATGTCCCCCCTGCCAGGGAGTGACCCCACCGGGGGGGGGGGGGGATAAAGTATGTCGTATATACTGGATTACTGGTATCCATTTCAGACAGCCTCCAATTTAGAATGGCTATCTCTATGGAAGACACATTCTTAATCTCCCACACAGCAAATATGTACAATATTATGTGTATCCTGGGCTAGCTATTCATGAGTGTAAAGATTCCATTGAGGAATTTAGCAGATTACAGAATCAAGCTGTATAATCCTTCAATAGAAAATTACTGTGCTAGGCCAATTCCATGCAGATTTAAATGGAGGATTTATGACTAAATTTTCAGTACACCAAAATAATATTGTAAAATAGAGTACAAAGTAACATGTATGTATAAGGAGTACATTTTTGTCATATGTGATGCGATCAAGCAAAATCAGTCGAAACTCAGAAATATTAGATTTTCAGTTTCTTATTAGATAGTAAAAAGCATTTACAACGCTGTATTTTGCAGAAAACCCCATTGAAATATAACAACCAGTTCCAAAGATATGAGCAATTAAACAGTTTCCAAAAACAACAGGAAAGAAAGGGAAATATTACCTTTGTTTGGCTGTATCTCAAAATCAATATTTCTGAGTTCCGACTGATTTTGCTTGATCGCATCACATATGTGATGCAGCACATCAAAAGGGGGGGGGGGGGGCTTTGTGGCAAAATGCTTTTCAAGATATAATAGATTATCACTTAGCAAATGTGGTGTCATTTTAAAGCTTGCAAAATGCATTCAAAGTAGAAATGCTGAACTCAAAATTGATTTCTCCTACAAAATCCCGCTTTTTAATGTGCTGCATCATGGAGGTGCAGTAAATTGGAATAAATTTGATAGTAGGCAATATGTACATAAATCTCCTCCCTTTAATATTTATGATGGCGAACCTAATGAAGGAAATGATGTTTACTATATTTAATTCCTGTCAATCATGCCACAGTTTTTCCAGAATTATGAAAAGCATTTTGTATTTAAGAAGTAAATTATCTATTAAGATTTGTACCAACCAACTGAAGGTATCTGTATTTTTTTTAATGAAAAATGAAATGAAATGATTTGATATGAAATAAATGAAACTGAAATGAAACAAGTTTGGTCCTTTGTTGTTTTGTTATTCATGTCAAATTTATATACCGTAACCACCCGGGTATAAGCCCACCTTCAGGTATAAGCCCACCCCCTATTTTTCAAAACATTCTGGGAACAAGGGTGCACTCGGCTATAAGCGCAGTACTAAATTTTGGCCAAGTTCTTAAATCAAATTAATGCTTTTCTCTCACATTTAAGAACAAGTATAAAAATATATCAGTTGATAATTTTCATTCCACACTTAGAATTTTAAGAAATTGACATAGATGATAGAAATTACTGGTACATTGGGCATATACAAATGGGGATGATTTTTCTTATTTCTAAATTCAAGTACTAGCCCCTCACCGGTTATAAGCCCACCCCCATTTTTGAAGTGAAATCTCCCATCTAGGGGGGTTGGCTTATACCCGAGTGGTTACGGTACTATCATATTTTGACCTTTGCAAAAAATCACTTTTCTGATGTGACCAAAGCGCATCTACCCAAAGAATTACCTACTCAAATTCGCCCCTGCGTGTAACGCTATGCAAATCCGCCATATTGGTTTGTCGCTCATGGAGGCCAAATATCTCCGACACTTTATCGGCAAGAGCCCAAATTCAAACAATAATTTGCATCTTTAAGCTTGAGAGTTACACTGGTTTGCACAGGTAACCCATAGCACAATATGTCAGACACAGAACGCAAACAACTATTTCCCATTCCAGAAAAATACAGCACTAAATTTTTTGGATTAAAAAAATATTTTCCTGTTTTGCCAAATGAAACACACCTAAATCCTAATCCTTTAGTTAGCAATAAAAGTAAAATTTTAATATTTTTGCAATTTGAGGGAAAATGGTCCAAAAACATGCAATTTTGCATGTTTTCTTACAATTGTAGTCACAAAATTGTAAAACTTGACAAAAGTCTAAGCATTAAAAATCTTGAGTATAGGGTAAGAGTTAGCTCATAATTTTAATATTATATGTTATTTTTGCTAATTGGTTATGAAAAGGATTGGAAAATGTGTTTTCCAAAAATTAGAATGCATAACTTGAAATTAGTCTTTGTTCAAGTCTTTGGGCTTGATTGTCACAGAATACAAAAAAAGTCGAAAAATGCCCTAAAAATGCATGTTTTTGGCCCTTATTTCCACAAATTGACCAAATATTAAAAGTTTACTTCCATTGCCAGTTAGGACTAAAAGGATTAGGATTTAGCTATGTTTCATTTGGCAAAACAGGATAATAATTTTTTAATCCAAAAAAATTAGTTCTGTATTTTTCTGGACACACTTTAAATCAAGGTTTGCTGGGCGCAGAGCGCAATAATCCGGAGGTACACAATTTTATCATCCATGAGTGACACACAAACATGGCGGAGATGTACATGTAGTAGGATCAAAATATGACACAGCTACCCGAACCCAAAAAAAGACAGAGTGATACTCTTTTGGGTTCTACCTTATAGTGACTGACTTTAGACTACTGCCCTCATTCGTAAACTGTCTGGCTTGACAACTATGTGGAAAAAAGTGACAGACTTTGCAACAGGATTTATGTTGCATAGAGACTGCGCAGTTGTGTCCAAATTGACAGAGTTTGTTATTTTCAGAGCGCAATCTTGTCACAACGGCACGGCACACAGGCACTGTTAGGCAGTCACGCTACGGCTCACAACCAAAGTCGCATTGAATATTTTCAAATGTCAGACACGATATGAACTGTAAGTTTATTCAATCGTCACTACGAAGCATAACACAAGTACATGCGCAGTGTAGATGACTGATGGATTCAGTCTAGACTGACCTACCTGGTATGCTTTCCATTTGCACAAGGCCGACATCTGGTTCAGGAAGAGCGATTATGAAAGCCAAATTTTGAGGACCTAGTAACACTTTGTCTCCCAAAGCAGGAGTCCTGATCTCCTTAGCAACCACATGTCTACGAGGGCTGTGGGCTGTAGAGGGCAGTGCTGAGGCAGCACGTTCTGGGGCGTGTTGGCCTGTTGTCAAGAAGAAACTAGCGCGGACAGGTGACGACATTGGTCTTCTCGGAATTGCATTGGGTGTCTGTTGAAAGTGAGTACGATTGTAAAGAAAAGAATTTTGAGTAATATGTACTGATTATTTCACACGGTTGTTATATAGAATTGGCTTCATTATTAACTAAATGCAAACTATAGATGGCGCTATTTATCATAAATCATATTTATTTATTTGCAAGGGTTAGGTGATTAATACTGCCATTAAAACAGTTGGAATAGGTGAAACAAGCAACAAGGAAATTTTATAAACATATTTTACCAAACAATAAAAGGAATTATTTGTATTAAAAGCTTGAAAGAGTAATTTCCAGTTATTAAATAGCGCCACCAATTTTGTCATTAATAGATACATTTTATATTTGAAAAAGCTTTAAAAAATGCTATAAAAGTGAATAATTTTGTAAAAGAGGGGAAATTTAAGTTGAGAATGACTCAAAAGCATTAGTATACATTAACATGATATCAAATTTAGCTGCTTAAGCCTAAAATTTGGTTGTGCATGATGTTTAGTTTGACAAGGCGGTTCTCGAACCACGAGTCTCGCCTGCTTTCGCGATTGCCTGCTTTTACAATTACTTTTGGTAGAAGTAAATGAACCTGCAACAACCCATGGCGATTTGCCTGTTCAATTTGAGCTTGATTGGACCAATATTGGAATTTGACCTTTGATCCCTAAATTTTGGTGGGTCTCGGCTGGGCACAATTACCTGGCTGATGGTGACTGTACCCACCAAGTATCATGCCCATCTGACAATTTTACTAATTTGACCTCAAATGACCCCTACTGACCCCAAAAATTGGGCTCTAAATGTTGACTGTACCAATCAAGTTTCATGCCCATACAACAGTTTTTAGTCATTTGACTTCAGATGACCTCTGAGTGACCTCAGATGACCTTGCAATGACTGTCCAAAAATTTGGCTCTAAATGATGACTGTACCCACCAAGTTTCATGCCCCTGTGACAGTTTTAGAAATTTGACCACAGATGACCCATGGGTGACCTCAGATGTCCCTGAAATGACCTTCCAAAAATTTGACTTTAAATGTTGACTGTAACCACCAGGTGTCATGCCCATATAACAGTTGTAAGTAATTTGACCTCAGATGACCCCTGGGTGACCTTGGATGACCCAAAAATGACCTTCCAAAAATTTGGCTCTAAATGTTGACTGTACCCACCAAGTTTCATGCCCATACAACAGTTTTTAGCAATTTGACCTCAGATGACCCCTGGGTGACCCCGAAATGCCCTTCCAAAAATTAAACTCTAAATTTTTGACCCCCCTCAACTTCGAGTGTGTGGGGAGGGGGCCACATGGGGGGGGTACTAGTGTGCATGAAGACTACATTATATGATAGACCATTTTTGACATAAAAACCTGTTTTAGACATTTTTTTGAAAAAAATGCTTCCTTCACCCTAAAAAGGTGGTTTTAAATGTTCAGTTTCCTATACTTTTGTACATGAGACATTCTACAAAGTCTTTTTTTGGCCTAATATCTTGGCCTACACGACCGAAATTGATATATGTAATATGCAATA